>NC_058342.1:2555000-2855000 GCF_905475395.1 Chrysoperla carnea | reverse complement strand
TCTTCGGCATAGAAACCACCCTTTATATCTTCGTTGCTGTTATCCTTCAATAAATATACAGATCTGTATCTAAACAGGTCTCTTTCTAAACAGGTCTGTTTCTAAACAGGTCTGTTTCTAAACAGGTCTCTTTCTAAACAGGCCTGTATCTAAACAGGTCTGTATCTAAACAGGTCTCTTTCTAAACAGGTCTCTTTCTAAACAGGTCTCTTTCTAAACAGGTCTTAAAATCGGCGAAAGTTGGAGCAAAATCGGTGAAAACCGGAGTAAAACCGGAGTAAAATCGGCGAAAGTCGGAGTAAAATCGGTTGCTGACTAATGTCAACGTCCCGCCCCCCGTTCACTCCTCGTCACTATTGGTCAAAGCCAATGACGTCATCAATGCTTAGGCAGCCATTCCTTCTCCCCACCACACCTCCCGACGCCATCTTGATTTACTATTGGTCAATGCCGAGGTTTCCAACATTCACCTAGGTTTGCCCTTTTTGGAAAAGTGTACCATTCTTTGGGGTTGAAAGTGGGCTCGATTATCTCATCTAACGTCCAATTCCCGCCCCCCTTTAAGCCCCACTTCCACCAAGAAACACACTAACGCTCTGTCAGCCACGCCCCACCACACCTCCCAACGCCATCTTGATTTACTATTGGTCAATGACGTCATCTATCCCCTCCAACTTCGCATTCAACCGAGGTTTCCAACATTCACCTAGGTTTGCCCTTTTTGGAAAAGTGTACCATCCATCTGCGCTGAAAGTGACCTGACTATACTACTATTATTCTGAAAAGTGTCCATTGTCATCATCATCATCTCTCTTCATAAGATAATTTTCAGTCATTTCTTTCACTTGAACATAGTCGGATAACTCGTTTGATGTAAATACACTGTAGTAAGATTGTTCAAAAATGGATAGTCCTACAATTCCATCTGTTTGTCCAGAGTGGATATTTTTTAAAATCCAGTTCCAAATTTGTTTGTCTTCATCGTCTGACGATGGTGAAAATTTCACTTCTAAGCCCATTTGTTCTACCTTATCAATAAGGTAGTTTAAAGTTTCCGGTCGACCACATTTAATTGCCATATTAACTAATGTTTTAAAATACTTTGTTAACATATTGTTTATAGTACTTAAACTACAATTATCTTTAATCATATTAACAATACAGTTGTAATCACTATTATGATTACCAAAGTCTTGCATTTTGTATGTTTAAACTAACACTAAATTGTTTTCTACAATAATTCTACCTAACTATCAATTTTTTGCCCCCCCCCCCCACTACTCTATCGATTGTTCATGCGCACTACTCTATCAATTGTTGGTACACCTATCACAATACCGAACCACTTTGAGGATCATCACAACAACAACAGCAGGACACATTTCTGAAACAACAGCAAAAATTAGCTAAATATTAAAACATAAAAATATAAAATACTTACACTCAACAAATAATGCTATAGTGGCCCCATGGTTTTGTTTCACATGAATTGTGAGTAATGTATCGTTTTTGATCAAATGGTGACTAGCCCACTTTCTGCTGTTTGATGGTATGTAAGCGGTGTCGCTTGGATTGGATGCTTTGCTGAACACGGTAAAAGTTACGGTTCTCAAGCAAACACCGCTTATAGTCCTCAAAAGTAAGTTTTCGGATAGCTGACTTCTTGAGACCCTTGGATCGTTTAGTCTCTTTTTTATTTTGCACCCGAATAGCATACATTTTGCTACGTAATCCGACAAATTCTAGCATAACATCACCATTATTTTCATCGGACATTAAACCCTTGACTTTCTTATTACGTAGTGGTATACCATAGACGTTGTCGGGTGCATAGTCAGCCGTATCAAAACGATTAATATCCTGTTTCATGACTTCATAGACGTCAGTATTTCTCACGCTATAAATTAGACTATCGGTGTCTGTGTATAATAACCTGACATTTGTGGGGTTGTACCGTTGGTACATATAGTTGTAGTGGAAGTCATACACAAACGTTTTCGATACGTCTAAAATTGTGAAGCCTATATAGATGGGTTTGTTGAAACGTATCTTTGTTTTTTTCATTTCAACAATACTAACGTCATTGTCGAGCACCATCATACTATGAAAATTGGGTTTGGCAATTAATTTCTTCACACCATGTTTTCCATCCCAATTTTTTCGTATGTACGCAACCCGATGTTTCCTCACATTCTCCATGGTTTTACCGAAGATGGCATTAATCATGAGTTTGAATAATGCTTTTTCAAACTCATTTGAGGCGTTCTTGCGCATTTCGGTATTGAAATCAATATATGGTTTCAACCATGCAGATTGATCGAATTGTAACACGCGGTGGTATTTTGTTACCTTAACACCGAGTTGTGTATACAGTTTTAAATTCCTGTAGTGCACGACATAGTTGGTCTTATTGTAAAGGGTTGACAGAAGATATTTTTGTTTTGATCCAGGTGGTTTCGTTGTCTCCGGACATGGCGGTAAATCGCTAAAGTAATCATGTAGATGTTGGGGTATTTCAAGGTCTACTTCTAAAATGTACCCGACTGGTGAATCATCAACATCCTCGATGTTTGGTGTGTCGACCCACTTAAAATTTCCTGTTGGAAGGTATCCACACATTGCTGCACCATATAGGTTCACCACATCATAATACATAAGGTAGACATCTTCTGGAGTATTATCATGCCCCTCTTCCATGTACTTATTGTTTGCCTTAGCATAGCGATTAGAACATTGACTTACACCGCCTGTGATTCCTTTCTCGATAAACAACAAGTCATCAATATCCGTGAACAATTCCAATTTGATATTGGTGTATTTCAACATGGCGCTCCACGTATAGCCAGGAAGTGTGTAATAGTGACTAGGATCGAGGCCATAGCTATGAATACAAGTATTACGGAAATTTTCAAAAATATCCGCAAGTAGTAACACATCAGTTTTCATATACAGGTCTGAATAATCACCTAGTGTATGTAACTTGGAGACGTCCCCAGCTACTCATGTATTCATATGGAAATACACCTTTTCTCGTTAGCAATTGAAATTGTTCATCATTACTGACCTATAAAAAATTAAAAAACAAATTACAACCCTGTATTAAAAATTATTTATTTTTTATCATTTACCTTTTTATGTAAAATGGATTTTTTATCATAATCTAAATATGAGGCCAGATTTTCTAACTTGTCTGCGAGAAATCGGAAGGAATCGATGAATCTTAATTGCATGTCCGAGACGTGCTTTGTGAAACTGATGTACTTTTCTTTGTTGATGGGCAACACATCAACTTGACCGTCGATTTCCGTCAGCAGAGCTTCAATAATAAAATGCGAATCGTATCCACTTAAGTTGTGCATCACAACAGGTATCACCCTTGAATCTTGATAATGCAGATTACAAAATTGGTGTGCTGCTCCACGGTATATACCTAAAATAGATTAATATAAAATTAGATGAAGTTAAAAAAATAATAAATAACTCGCATTACCTGTGCGATGTGAATGGTCGCGAACACGTATGGAATTGGATACGAAATCTTTACCACAAATGTGACACTTCTCTGCTGACATAAAATCCAGTTCTTGTTCGACGGTGAGCGGACACATTGGTTTAACGTGTTTTATTTTTTGCTCTAATGAGTACGCTACTTGTTCCAGTTCACGAACAAACCACTTGACGCAATCAGCACCACGGTATGCCTTGTAGAATGATTGGTTAGGATCATGAGTACAATGTGATATATCCCGGAGTTGTTCCAATATACCAAAAGGTTTTTGGTTCTTGCGTTGCAGTTTCGCTGTCACCAGTCAATGAATTATTTACACTCGACAATTGACATCGAGCGATTCTTAGTCAATGTTAAATGTTTCTTCCACTTGATGTTGATAGTTTTTCTTTTGAATAAAGTTGATGATAATTTTAGTGCTCGTTGTATTTGTATTTAATTTTACTTTTAAGGCGTTGTTGCAATAATAAAACTTTGAATAATTTTTAATTAATTTTATTTAAGTTGATTATTTTATTATTTACAAAATAATAATATATTGAACACTTTAACAATAATTGAACGTAATGTCGTTGACAAATATTTAATTAAGAATGACTTAAAATTTGACTTGAGAATTTAAGAATTGACTTAGGAATGAGTTTGGCTTGTTTGGATGTTTGGTATTTATACTGTTTTAGATAAAGGTTTTCTTTGTTTTCAAATTCTGATTACATGTGCATTATTTCAAATTTCGAAGAATAGTCATAACGATTATTAATTTTGATAGTTTGATCTCTTGCCCTTATGTTATGTCTATTCTTGGAATTACATTCTATTTCGTTTATAATATTATTGTTTATTATTTTTATTTTTATTTATCTTACGTTTTAAAAGAAATGATTAGTTAAATATATACATTGTATTTTTATTTATCTTACGTGTTAAAAAGAAGTGATTAATTAAATATATACATTGTATTATTTTAAGTGTGGGTGATCCACATATAATAGTTAATTAGATAATATTGTGCTTATTAAGTATTAATAAAATAATATTTTGCTTACTAAGTGATTTAATACAATGGGCCTTATTGTTTGTGGGTTATACAACACCCCGGCCGTTAAAAGGAGACACTCAGGTTCGAGTGGTTCCTAGTTCTTCCAAATCGAGTTCATCATCATGTGTATGGATGACTCTTGATCCACGTCCGCAAGAAACTAATGTCTGGCAGACTTTAATACAAGGACTGGTGCAACTTTCTTTGTTTCTAAACATTCTTCTTATTAATCTGCAAATGCCCAGCCACTTCATTATATTTATACTGATAACTGCTATGATTATTACTCCTAGTAATTTTAATATTATTGAGATTGTATTTGATCCTTGATGTACTAAAAATGGTTCCTTTAGATGTGCGTCCAATATTTGTTTTTGATCTTTTAATTTCTTCAATGTAATGTCCAAATTGTCGAAATTTAAATTGTCCAAATCTATTGTTTGAAGTTTTAATTTTTCAGATTCCGTTTCTTTTTCAATACACTCATCTGGAATTCCCAGTGTAGGTATTACATATGAAATGTTTAGTTTTTCGATAGGTTCAAATCCTGCGGTTAATATGACCATAGGACTTATTGCTATGCAATTTGTTTTTATTTTTAGAGTCCCTATTCCATTTAAGGAAATTATATCTGTCAAAATTTCATTGCATTTTATTTGCATTTCTAAAGGTTCAGTGAGAACGTGTAACCAAGTTTGTTTGTTTAGTTTTTCCCAAATATTTGTTTTGGCTTTAATTGTGTTAAATTGGTATTCTTTGTCAATGCCTTTTCCGAAAAATAGTAGTCCTTCGCATTTATTGGCGGTAGCTGTGTAGAATGGTAAATTTTCCATAATTACATATGCAGTATCCAATTGAATTATATCTTGATTTAATTCTTTTATCAGACTATATTGGTTTGTTTCCATTTCCAATAAAAGGTATTTGTATTCAGAATCTATATATGAGAATACATGTTCTTTTGTAGGTATTGGTAATTTAGTTACAGTGTATAACTGATATCTATATTGGTTGCATGTTGGAATGTCTAATATTACATTTAGTTTGTCATTTTGAATGAAAGCTCTAGGCTTTAATAATTCATAGAAATTCATGATGTTTTTGGGGTTGATCGGTAATTTGTAAGATTTTGCAATCTGGTATAATTTTTCTTTAAATTGTAACGGTGGTAAGATATTGTAGTTGACGATTCCATACTGGATAAGATTGTAGTCACTTAAGTAGTTTGAAACCATTTCATCCAGATCATCCATTGAGTCTCTGAGATAATTCGTTTGTTCCAATGCTAATACTTGAATTTTTATTTGATTTATTTTCTTTGTATTTGTATTTAGTTGATTATTTATTTTTATCAAATTGTTGTCGAGTCGTTTTTCTGTATCCTTTAAGTTTTCAGTAATGTGTTTAAAATTTTCTGTCGCGGCATCGATAATGTCGGCTTGATTTTTCAAAATTATATCTTCAGTTTTCTTGTTATTAATTAAATCGTGTAATGATTCGTCGTAAAATTTGGTGTCGCCGGCATTCGGCGTTCCAAATATCCATTTGATGGGATATGATAATCCATCAAGTATTCCTCGTTTCTTCTTTTTGTCTAACGTTATATGTTCAGACAATATAGATAGTTTCTTATAAATTTTCGTAAGTCGATATAATAGATTTTCGTGTTCCTTGTTACAATAATCTATTTGTTTATTATAATCACTTTGGCACATATCGTTTAGTTTTCCAACGTGATGATTTATGTTTTTATAATAGTTGTATAATATCGTCATATTATATGTTAATAGTATTGAGATTTTCTTGGTACATACTTCAGCGTTTTCTAAGTGTTTGAAGAGTAGTCCTGATCCTTTATCGATCTTTTTAGTTTCATAATTTGGTTCCAATGCAGTAATGGTTTGTAACAATATAGCGAATAATATTATTTTAAATTTCATCTGGAACAATATATTTTCTGAGTAAATTTAAATGGTATTCTTTTGTTGTAGTTGGTGATATTTGTAAGGTAGCATTATTTTCGGTAACTTTTAATACTTTATACGGGCCATTATTTTGCCTATTGAGTTTGCTTTGCCTTCCTTTAAAATTATTGTTACAAAATCTCCTACTTTGATTTTGCTCGTTTTAATTTTATTGTCATATTTGACTTTGCTTTTTTCTTTTGAATTCGTCAAATTTTCTTTCGCTCGTTGCCTGCTGAATTCTAATTTTTGTAATATGTTTCTTAAATATTCATCATAAGTTTTGTAACGTTGCAAATTTAGGTCTCTTGGGGTTTTTCCAAATGTGAGTCGATATGGGTATTCTCCCGTAGATACACATTGTGTCGTATTGTAAGCATAAGCACAAGTATCGGCAAATTCATCCCAATTATCTTTGTATTCGTTTACATAACTTCGTAAATATTCTTTAATGACTTGGTTCATCTTTTCGACAGATCCATTTGTTTGTGGATGGTATGGTGTTGCGATTTTATGTTTCGTTTGCATTATTGCATTTATATCTTTTAATATTTCATTTATAAATTCTCCTCCTTGATCGGTTAAAATAACGTTAGGGTAGCCAAAAGTAAAACAATATTTTAAATATTTTAGAGCGATGATTTCTCCTGATTTATTCGGAGTAGGGTAGAGTTGTGTGAATTTGGTTAAATTGTCTCTTATAACCAAAATATAACGGTTTTCATTCTTCGTTTCAGGAAATGGTCCTAATATATCCATTTCGATTATTTCGTTGAATGTATTTGCCGTAGAAGTGATAACCATTGGTAATTTTGTAGGTTGGTTATTTGCTTTATTTACTTGACATTCATGACATGATTGAATGTATTGTTCAATTTCCCTTTTCATATTTTTCCACATATATTGTTCTCTTATTTTCATATATGTACGGTTCATTCCTGTATGTCCTCCCGTGGAGTCGTTATGATATTCTCTTAGTATTTGTCGTTTTAACTCAGGATCAGTTATGACCGTTTTTAATTCTTCACAATAATGTAAATTTATTTCTTTTAAATTATTTGAATATGCTTCTTTTATTTGGTTATTATTTTCGTTTAGAACACTTAATGTTTTAATTTTTAGTTCACTACATATTTGTTTTAGTATTTTTAAATCGTTATTTAAATTTATATAATCATCTTCTTCGTCGAAGTAATTTTTAAAGTAGTATATTATTATTTTCTGGTGAGGATGTATTGTATTTTGCATTATTTTGAATGCTCCTCTTCTTATTTCTCCAATTTCATCAATATTTACGTGTTTTGAGAAATATGGGTAATTATCATTGTATGTATTTAAATCACATGTCATTCGTATCAACAATGTGGTTTCCAATTCTGGCGGTATATCTGTTTTAATTCTTTCTTTCATTTGATTATTCATTTCTTCTTTTTCTAAGTCGTTGATTGCATCTTTGTGTTGGCTTTGTGTAGCTTCATTATTTTCTTCTTCGTCGCTACTATCTTCTATTTCTACTATTTCTTGATTGTTTTTCAATGTCGTTTTAGACGATTTATTGTCGAAATATTTATTTGGTATTGACGTGTCATTCAATATCCAAAAATTTTCTTCAAAAAAGTAATAAAATAATTTTAATAGCATCTTCTGCTGTTTTCCTTTGGTGATGAAATCAAAACAAGTGATTTCGGGTACATTGTATTCATATTTTAGAACATGTAAAGCTCTAAACAGTAGTGGTATATTTATTTCTTCTTTTTCATTTGCCACTATTAATAAATAAATCGTTTGAGTATAATTGTTTTTATTTTGTAGGATACTTAATTCTCCCAGAGTTCCCTTTTCTCTATTACTATAATCGGTATTTTCTTCCAGGTATCTTTTCAAGCGCATTTTATGATTGTTATTTGTAATAAATAATAAATGTTTTACTTTAGAAATGTCTTGTTTTTCCCATTTAATTCTTGTAGGTATAAATTTCACCATTTTATTGAAATTTTCCAAATTTTCTTTTTCCGTAGTAATTGAATAAATCCTACTTAGATAATCAGCATTAGTGTTTAATCTTCCTTCTTTATATTTAATTTCATACTGGTATTCCAATAGTTTTAGTCTCCATCGTATCAATCTACTGCTTGGATCCTTGACATTATGTAGCCATATTAAAGGGCGATGATCCGTTAGAATTAAAAATTTTTTTCCATATAAAAATTGATGGAAGTGTTTAATTGTTTTAATGATTGCTAAACATTCCTTTTCCGTAGTGGTATAATTTCGTTCAGCTGCGATGAGGGTTTGTGAATAAAATGCGATAGGATGATCCTTTCCGTCTATTTCTTGAGATAGTACTCCTCCTATAGCTTCATTTGATGCATCTGTTGTAATTCTGAATTCTTTGGTTAAGTCTGGATGTATTAATATCGGACTCGTAGTTAATTCTGCTTTAACTTTTTCGAAAGCTTCCTGGCATTTCGGTGTCCATTCAAATTTCTTTTCCTTCATTAATAATGTGGTTAATGGTTTTGTAAGTTTAGCATAATTTTTAATGAACTTTCGATAATATCCAGCTAGTCCAAGAAATTGTCGTATTTGCTTCATGTTGTTAGGTACAGGCGCATTTTGTATAGCTTCAATTTTCTTATTGTTTGGTAAAATTCCTTTTGTTGTGACTGTATGTCCAAGGTATTCTATATTATCTTTCAAAAATTCGCATTTATCCAACTGTATTTTTAATCCATTTTGTTTTATGATTTTGAATATTCTATCGATATTATTTAAATGTTCTTCTTTCGTTTTTCCAAAGATTATTATGTCATCCAAATAAACTAGGCATGTTTTACCTATTTCTTGTTTTAATATTTTATTCATCATTGTTTGGAATGTTGCTGGTGCGTTTATCAAACCAAAAGGCATTCGTACAAATTCGTAATGTTCTCCATTAACAGAGAATGCTGTTTTATGAATGTCACTTTCTTTAATTGGAATTTGATGATATCCACTAGCCAAATCGATGGTTGTGAAATATGAATTTCCATTTAATTTTCCCAGTATTTCATTTATATTAGGCAAGGGATAATTATTGGGAATAGTTTTTTCGTTCAATTTCCTATAATCGATAACCATTCTCCATTTCTTTTTTCCACTTGCATCTTCTTTCTTTGGTACAATCCAAACTGGACAATTGTATGGGCTTTCGCTTTCCCTAATAATATTCATTTCCAGTAATTCCTTAATTTGTCTATCCGCTTCTTGTCGGTGGATTTCTGGTAATGGATATATTTTGTTTTTAATGGGTTGATCATCTGTTGTATCAATTTTGTGTTGAAATCCAATTGCTTGACCTGGTTCATCATTATTTAATTTGGGTAACTCTTTATATTTTATTAACCTTTTGACTACTGGTGTCCCGTATATGGGACAAAAAAATTTATGGTGCCCAGAGTACCAAATTTTTGTCTAATGAAAAAAAAATTTTTTTTTTGTTAAAATTTAATTTTATTAGTTTAAATAAGGGATATATAACGTAAAATTTAAAAAAAAATGATTTACTTATCATGTTTCAAAATGTCCCATATTTGGGACATTGGTTGTCTATGGTTGTTAAATGATTGTATATATTTATTTAAATATGTTCTAAAATAAATTTTTTATTCTTATAAAATTCAAAATAATTACAGGGAAAATACAAAAATATTTATAAAAAAAGTATACGAAACAAAACAAAAATAATATACGAAAATACATATTTGTATATTGTATTTGTATATACGAAAATACATATTTGTATATACCCAACTTCTTCGCATTCGAAACTATTGTCCCATGCGTCCAGTTTTTTTATTTGAAATTCAGCTTTTTTCCACTGTATTTTTATTTTAGCTGCTTTTGTAGAAATTTGCTTGTTCGAAGTATCTATATTTTCTTTAGAACTTTCATCGTCACTTTCTTCAAAAATTAAATCTTCAGGCAATTCGGTCTCATTATTATGAATCACATCCGCCCCTACTCTTACAAAATTTTCTCTTCTACCAATTAATGCAGGGTCGTTAAAAATTAAAGCGTCATCTGCTATTTCAATGAGATCTTCTTTATCATCCTCCAATAAATCTATGTCAGATACATTGCCTGATTCCAACATTTGGAGAATATCGTTGGAGCTTAAAGGTTTTCTGGCCATTTTTCTGCCAAAAATAATCAACAAATTATTAGATGAAACATAAATTTTTAGATATAAATTCAAAAATATTGATATACATAAAATACGTACATGTTTTTTATTTACAACCGATGATTCACTTTGTCCAGTATATGGGACATTAATTTTAAAACCTTTCTAATCACAATATTATAAAAAAATTCTAATTTTTTTTTTTAATAGTTTTTATTTTAATAATTTGAAAAATCAATTTTATGAAAATTTTCACGAAACTCGTCAGATTTCCTTCGAAAAAACGCTTTAATCACTTATATGAATAACACACTTTGAATGACACAACAAACACTTGTTTAAACATGCAATTATTTTATTGTTGTAATACCATAAATGAGATGATAATGACATATTTTACTTAAAAAAAGGTTTATTTCTGTAATAGAGCTTACAGAAATCAAAACAAGATGGTATAACCGAAAAAAAGTCATTTTAAAAATTCATGTCCCGCATTTGGGACAAAAGTTATCATGTAGTGTAAAAAAATTTGAAAAGCCCAGTAGTCATAAGGTTAATAATTCAAAAACTTCTTGTTTTAATTCTTTATTTAAGTGTTCCAATCTAACACTTTTATAAATTTCATTTATCCGATTTGTCGGGGTAAAATAAATGTGAGGTTCCATTTCGTCCATACATAATTTATAACAGGCATTATTATTTAATATTAATAGTTTTTGATGATAGTCGATCACGGCATTATTTTGACGTAGAAAATCATTTCCAATAATTCCATCATAATCAAGATTCGCATCTTCAGCAGTTATTATATATGGAGTATACGTTAAACCATTTAATAATATTAACGCTTTTCCAATAGTAAATGTTTTGCTGTTTGAAGGTAGTGCTCCTAACTTAATATGATGTAGTGTTCGATAATCCCGTGCACATTGGTTATGTAGAGTTTCGTGCTTGATTATTGAAATTGATGCTCCCGTGTCCACTAATAATTTAAAATTGCCTTTGATAGAATCCGTATTTGGAGTTTCTATCCATATGGTTCCTCTTTTATGATTATGGTATATAGATTCGATTGGATTTTGTTGATGTCTACAATTCGGGGTTGGCTGACGGACATCTCGACAGTTCCCTGGTTCAAGTTTAAATTATCCATATCTTCAATGACAGTATTAATAGCTGCTTGATTTCTATATTTTTCATTATTTAATTTTTTAAAACAATTGTCAATTGTATGACCCACTTTTTTACAATACAAACAAGTCTTTGGCGCAGTATTTTCAATATTCGTATTGTTACGATTTGTATTGTTGTTTGTTTTATTATAATTGTTCGAAGTACCATTGTTTTTATTGTATTGTTAATTGTTATAATTTTTACGTCTACATGTCTTCCATGTATGATTATTCATATGGCATTTTGTACAATACAGCTTGGGTTTATTTCTTTCTTTATAAGCGACTTGATAAATTTTTTGTGCCGATTCTTCTTCTAATGCTCTTGTATAAGCTTCTTCCAATGATTCGAGTTTTGATACAATTCGCAATACTCTTGATATCTCGGGTTGACTGTGGTAAATGAATCTTCGTAAACAAGTTCTTCTGATCATGGCGGCTTCATACGGTAAGGAAGCAGCGGGTGTGGATTGTTTAAGACAGACAACGCATTTGTCTCCCAATTGCTTCAATCTCGTATAATATTCCGTAACATTTTCAGATGGAAGTTGTCTTGCGGTTTCTAACCGTTCCATACGTAAGTCCATATGAGTCTTATCCCCATATATTTGTTGTAACTTGGTTCTTAATGTGTCCCATGCTGGTGGCGATTCGTATCCCAATTCCAATGCTGTATTTGCTGGTATTTTATTGTATGCACAGATAGCTAATTTTTCATTTAACATTGTGTTATCTGTTCCAATTAATTGTTTCACAGTATTTACGCTGTTGAGATATTCTTCCAAACTTTGAATATCTTTACCATTGAATTCTTTGATCATTGATAACATCCATATCCATTGTTTTGGATCTATTGTTGCTGTCGCTGTGGTACTTTCGACTGGTGGTGCCATTTTTATTTTAACTAAGTGACCTTTCTTTGGCATGTGATATGGTTTGAAAGCAATTTTGTTTAATAATTTTATTTATAAAATAATTTGTAAAAATTTAATAATTTATATAAGGTTTTGCTTTCAAATAAAAGAATAATATTTAATATTTTTAGACAATAATATATAGAAATGATATTTTTCAATTTAGTCAATTTTAAATTTAGTTAATAAATTAAAAAAAAAAATATTTTAGAATACTATAATAACTTGAAATATATTTTCTTTTTTTTAAAATGCGTATGCATAAATTTGTTTAAATATTATAAATTCGATTAAATATTATAAATTCGAATAAGTATTATAAATTCGATTAAGTATTATAAATTCGAGGAATAAATGTGCATAGAGTATTAAGTAAATTAATAAAAGACCTTCCCTTTATTTTGGGTTCCTGTGCTTTTAAAATAACAGGCTTTGGCGTATAATGTAATAAAAGACCTTCCCTATATTATGGGTTCCTGTGCTTTTATAATAACAGGCTTTGGCGTATAATGTAATAAAGACCTTCCCTACATTATGGGTTCCTGTGCTTTTGAAATAACAGGCTGTGGCGTATAATAATTAATAAAATATTTTTCCCTTTTTAATTTTTGGGTTATATGAAAAAACATGTATGCACAAAATAAACTCTACTTGGAGTATTTAAAATATAAAATTTGCTTGTGTAAAATTTAACACATAAAAATAGACCTTCCCTTATAATTCTGGGTTCCTATGCTGTTTTGATAATAGGCAATGGCGTATAATTAATTAGCTTTAATAGCTTTTCTTTAAATATGTTTCCTCGTAATAAAAAAATATAAAAATGTATAAAATAAAATTTGTTTTTGTACTCACGATTACCAGAATTTACAGTGACGTCCTACTTTGCTTCGAGTCGGTATGATATTTTCCAGTAAGTGAGGTTGTACAGGATCGACGGTCCAAATATGTGGTCGGTAGTTCCTGTTGAAGTATTGACGTTCCAATTAGGTCGGTTTCCAGTGGAATTGACGTTCCAGTTAGGTCGGTTTGCTTTCAACGGATTTGACGTTCCACTTGGGTGATGTGATCTTGTAGCTGTAGTTGTGGGTGTGGAGGAAGTCCGGTGATTGGGGAGTGACGTCGCAGGTATGTATTTGTTCGGTTTCACCTCAATCCAGTGGATATTCCTTGTTGCAGTTGAGTATTATTGGTTGCGTGATTTCCAATAATTCCTTTTGCGTATCCCACCGCTGTCACCAAAAATTGTTTCTGATATATCCCGGAGTTGTTCCAATATACCAAAAGGTTTTTGGTTCTTGCGTTGCAGTTTCGCTGTCACCAGTCAATGAATTATTTACACTCGACAATTGACATCGAGCGATTCTTAGTCAATGTTAAATGTTTCTTCCACTTGATGTTGATAGTTTTTCTTTTGAATAAAGTTGATGATAATTTTAGTGCTCGTTGTATTTGTATTTAATTTTACTTTTAAGGCGTTGTTGCAATAATAAAACTTTGAATAATTTTTAATTAATTTTATTTAAGTTGATTATTTTATTATTTGCAAAATAATAATATATTGAACACTTTAACAATAATTGAACGTAATGTCGTTGACAAATATTTAATTAAGAATGACTTAAAATTTGACTTGAGAATTTAAGAATTGACTTAGGAATGAGTTTGGCTTGTTTGGATGTTTGGTATTTATACTGTTTTAGATAAAGGTTTTCTTTGTTTTCAAATTCTGATTACATGTGCATTATTTCAAATTTCGAAGAATAGTCATAACGATTATTAATTTTGATAGTTTGATCTCTTGCCCTTATGTTATGTCTATTCTTGGAATTACATTCTATTTCGTTTATAATATTATTGTTTATTATTTTTATTTTTATTTATCTTACGTTTTAAAAGAAATGATTAGTTAAATATATACATTGTATTTTTATTTATCTTACGTGTTAAAAAGAAGTGATTAATTAAATATATACATTGTATTATTTTAAGTGTGGGTGATCCACATATAATAGTTAATTAGATAATATTATGCTTATTAAGTATTAATAAAATAATATTTTGCTTACTAAGTGATTTAATACAATGGGCCTTATTGTTTGTGGGTTATACAACAAATGTACATAATACCCCACACTGTAGGGTATATGTTTTTGAATATTTTTTGTATAAGACTCATGATCCGTTTCCATGTGTTCATGGTCCTGTGGTACCAATAGTGCCTCAAAGTCAGCGTACACCATATACTCAACACGTTCCTTGCTGTTGAAATCTTTGAACTCAACGAACCGCTCGTCATCAGTTTCAGGCATTCGTACCCGCACCGCTGCTTTTTCACCACAATTTACTGAATGCTGTTGGAGTTTGACTTCTGTAGCAAAATAGTTGAGACATCGATCACATAAATAAATTTTATTCTTGTATTTTGTTACACCCGATCGACTCAACTTTGCTAAATTTTTTATCCAGCCAAAGTGGTGACTGTTCCCATTCTCCACAGCCAGTAGATGATGCCCCGCAGTGTTCGAACTAACGCGTACAGGGAAAATTTCCAAAGTGACTTTTATATTATTATTATTTTATTTATTATTGCAGTAAATTGGAAACATATAAGTTTCGCTTAACGATGACAGAAAATTTTGAATAATTTCGAATTTAAAATTAAGAAATAGTAGAGTTTAATGGATTTTTTTTGATTTGGGTCTTTTATTCTATAATTTTTAATTTAATTTTGTTTTTGGAAGGATTTTATTATTTTTAGTTGTCCAAATTTGGTGATAAAATACGCCAATATCATTGGCCAAAGAGGATCACGCGATGGTTGTTCTGATGGCTGACGTCACAATTGTCTGGTACTTGGAAAGTATAAATTGTAAATACATCAACATACTTGTGTGTGAATTTAGAACGATGTAAAATGTTTACAAATCTCGATGTATTTTATAATAAACGATGTATTATAGGTAAAGTCTAGGCTAGGAAACTGGTCAAAACCAGTATTAAACAGATACAGACCAGTATTAAACAGGTCAAAACCAGTATTAAACAGATACAGACCAGTATTAAACAGGTCAAAACCAGTATTAAACAGATACAGACCAGTATTAAACAGGTCAAAACCAGTATAAAACAGATACAGACCAGTATTAAACAGATACAGACCAGTATTAAACAGGTCATCAAATTAATGATTTCTACTAAAATGTTTAAATATATACGTAACAAACAATTAAATATCAAATTACATTCAAAAAGATTATATTGAAAACTATGTATAAATAATATACTTGAATATTAATTAATAACAGTTGTTGACCTTCATGAATATAATATTTTAAATTATTTTTGTAAAAACGTTTTTAAGTTATTAACTTTTTGTCTATGTTGTAACAAGGTCTTGTGGGGGAGTGGTTAGCATAGTAGACTTCCACTTATGAGGGCCCGCGTTCAAAACTTATAGTAGTAAATAAAATTTTTTTAAGCAATCCATATAATATTAATAATATTCGCTGTTAATACATGAAGAAGTTATGTTGACAATTATACCAACGTACGCTATGTATGCTAAATTACAAATAATGGTAAGTAAAGAGTATGATGTAAGTGTGTTAACAAGTATGATTCAGATGGGTTGTACTTGTATACAATTAGTAAGTATGCGTTAAGGTTAGGCAACCAGCATTACATAAAAAGGAACAAAAAAGTGCAAAATGAACCTTAGAATTTCCCATAAGAAAGAACATGTAAAAATGACCAAAAGTGGGCCCGGACCGGCATAGCTTATCTACTAACGGAAGCTGAACTCTAATTCTGAATGTCATCACTTATACTCAGAATTTTTAGCAAGTACGAAGTACTTAATTACAATTCAAAGGCATCACCGAAATTAATGGAAACGAAACCAACATTTTATCTTCCACATTATGGAGTTTTTCGAGAAGTCAGTTCGACAACTAAATTACGATTTGTCTTTAATGGATCTTATCGCAGTTGTACTAGAGTGTCATTAAATGATATTCTTCACACCAGGGCTAAATTACAAACAAATATCTCCGATGTGCTCCTCTGGTTTCGGCAATAGCGATATGTGTTTGCTGCTGATATCGAAAAGATGTTTCGACAAATCCTCGTTCATCAAGATGACTGCGATCTACAAAGAATTTTGTGGTTTTCAGAGAATAACTTGCAATAGTTTCATCAACGAACTGTTACTTATGGTTTAGTATGCGCTTCATTCTTGGCATTACGGACAATTAATCAACTTATAATCGACCATGGATATCAATTTCCATTAGAGATTGGACCACTTAATAAAGGAACATACGTGGATGATATCTTCGGTGTAGCAGATTCTCTATCAGAATGCTCTCAAATCATTAAAGAGGTAGATAGTCTTTATAATGCTGGCTGTTTTTCACTTCAAAAATGTATAAGCAATGTTCCAAATGTGTTATCCAACATTCTTCATAAAGGTCATGCTAAAGAACCATCGATGAATCATCCACAGTTTTAACTTGAATTACATCCTATTGCTCTTCTGAATGGAAGGTTTTCGTTCGAAATCGAGTCAGTTTTATTCAAGATCATCTACCATCTACTCGATGGAGATTTATTTCTGGAGAGGAAAATCCAGCTGATTGTGCCTCACGAGGAATTTCACCGACGGTTTTAAATAACCACCCACTTTGGTGGAAAGGTCCTGATTGGCTCTCACTACCGGCAGAACAATGGCCTGAAGGAATTTGCTCATCTTCATCAGCCGCAGTTTCAGAGATCTGAAGGGAAAGCTATGTATCACAAATCATTCCGGAACCTGCATGGGATTCTTAATCAGCTTCGCACTATCAAATCAACCCTGTATTCAAAAATTTTTCTCCACTCGAGCTTCACGAAGCTTTGTTACTGTGGTGTTGGCATTACCCAACGTATTTCATTTTCGAATTCAAGTAGGCAGTTCATTAAGAAGCAATCCATCACAAATTCTAGTCCTCTTCGAAATATAAATCCTTTCCTGGATCAAGACCGTTTACTTCGATTAGTTGATCGACTAGATCAGTCATCACTAGAGTATGACATAAAGCATCCGTATATCTTATCCGTATCACTATACGAGAACACTTTCGGATCCTTGGGGGCTTAGTTTCGGTACGAAAAGAGATTTTGTGTGCGTCATCTGCTATCGTTATGGAGGTAAAAGAGCTCAACAACTTATGGATTAGCTTCCGCCTCGCCGAATAGCTCCAACGCGTCCTTTTTCACATTCTGGGGTGGATTACGCTGGACCATTCCTTATTAAAACTTGGCGTGGAAAGAATGCAAAGAGTTACAAAGGCTATGTTAGTTTATTTATCTGCTCTGCAACGTCTGCAATTCATTTGGAGTTAGTATCAGACTACTCAGCCGATGCTTTCATAGCTGCCTACATACGATTCACTGGACGTCGAAGTCTTTGCTCAACACTCACCAGTGATTGTGGTACAACATTTGTGGAGCTGATATGGAGCTCAAACGTCTTACAGCATCCTCATAATCACAAAAACTCCGAAAATTGCTAGCAAACGATGGGACAGATTTCTATTTTAATCCCCCTTCTGCATCATTTAAAGCGTGTGGTCGGTTTAATTTATCACTGACTTACGAAGAATTTACTACCGTTCTCAGTTCTAACACCAGGCCACTTTCTTATCGGAGGTCCTTTATCTTCTATTCCTGAACTAAATTTGGAGAACGTTCCCGTGTCTCGATTTAGTCGTTGGCAACTTACTCGACAAATCATCGATAGTTTTGGGGTCAAGTGGTCGAGAGAATACCTCCAACAAACACAAGCGATATATAAGTGGTAATTCCCGTCATTAAATATCGAAATTGGTGCTATAGTTCTCGTGTTCGATGAGAGGTATCCGCCATGAAAATGGCCCTTAGGACGGGTAATTGAACTACACCCCGGCTCGGGCAACCTAGTTAGAGTTGTAACCTTGAAGACCGCTACTTCGGTCCTAAAACGGCACATCGTCAATATCTGTCTACTCCCAATAATAGACTCCACATCCAAGGAAGAAACCTAAAAGTATCTAGGGTAGGGAATATCATACCTTGCTCCAAATATTTGGCGCAAGGGGGGGGGAGTATGTTTAAAGTCTTTACAATCAATATTGTTTTTTGTATTCTAATATCATTAGTCGTGGTGACGCAGTCGATAGCTCATCTGGCTGGCAATCAAAAGGACCCCGGGTTCGATTCTCAATCGATTCATAATTTTTATGATATCTTTTTTTTATCTTTACATGGTCATTTCAAATCGGCTCTGAAACTGTGGTTTGATGAATTGAGCATTCCTACCATAATGGGGGCCAGCCAATCAGCGAGACCTTCCTCGCTAGGTGTTTTTGATCAACGAATACCGACCGCCATCAGTATCATATCGTTGTTCACGAAAGTGGAGAGTGCACGTGGCTGTAATTAACTTGAATTATCAAAGCAATCAGTAGTGAAATCAATTATATATTTTGTGTAAATTAGTCGCATTAATTATTGTGCATTCGTTTATATATATATTTTTGTTCAAATTAAAACATTTAATTTTCAATTGTGGAATTCATTTTTGTTCAATAATTTCGTAAATCAAAGTTTGTTTTTCACTCAAACCACCTCGAAGCCTATCCTCAAATCGAGCGTAATCAAACAAAATGCAAATATTGAAAAGTGGTCGGCCAAAATATGCAAATAACGAATTATTCTCACGAAATCCATTAACTAGGTCTAAAGACATTATTTCATATGGTCTAGTTGCTTGACCCAAATGAGAAAGTATTTAAATAGGTCGACCCCTTCGAAACTTATTTTTCTTACTAATGTGATATGAATTGCAATAATTGCATTTTGGGGCATTTTGTAAAAGTAATATTTTGGGAGCATTTTTAGTAACGTAAGGTGAACTCCAATATGACCAAATTTGCAATGAAAAATCGGTCTATTTTTTCAGAAAGAAAAATTCGTTTGATCCCCTTATGTGCCTTGAAAAATATAAATATTTCTCATATACAATTTCTTGCATTATTATTATATCGTTATTAATTTCAAATGTTTCAAGTACTGAATTCCTCGATAACGAGCCTGCTTCCACATTATCTCTACCCGGACTATAAATTACTTTTAAGTTATATTTTGAAAGATAATATACAAGATCGCCTAGTTCTTCATCTGTTCTTGCTTTAATTTTAAGACTTTCTAATGGCTCATGGTCTGTCAGAACAGAGAACGTTCTTCCAATTAACCAATACTGCTAATATCCAGTGTGTCGGATTTAAGCGGAAGACACCCTCATATTTTCGTTATTTATAGCAATATCGATTTTAAATTTTGGAAAGTCATACAGAGCGATAGTATACGTCATACTATCAAATCTCACTTAAAAACCAATAAATAAATTAAAAAATTTTTAAAAAATTGTATTATGGTTGTGCTAAAAAATAGAATACGGTTTCGAACACATGTCTTTTAAATCGTAGTCTAACAGCGTCACCACTGATCTAACAGTTAGGTTCAATTCATTTTGGACTCTGTTTCTTGCATTAAATGATTCAATTTCGTTATAAATGCAACTTATGTTATTGGTGTCTGTTCTTAAATTAATTGTTTTGTTACTTTTTTTGCGAAAAATTTCACTTACATTTCTTTTGAACCAATTATTTTCTAAATCTAAAACGGTTCGTTGAGCAAATTTAAAATTATGTCCAGTTTGGAAATGATGTTCGACTAAATAAGTGATTAAAGTCAACCACAGACTTAAACTCTACACAGACTTCCAGTTAATCATAAAGTATCACCAATCCTTTTCTTTTTCTTCGAATTAATAAACTTTTTTCGGGTTCGACTTATTATACCAAGATAACGGAAATATCGCCCCCACTAATCGATGCCACACTACTACCCCACGTGATGCCAGAAATACTGGTGGAACAAATACTGAAATCATCGGGCATATTTCAAGAAACTAGGCGAAGCAAAAGTATGCAGCCAAAAATTAACTTAAATCCACTACACTAATACTACTATATTAAAAAATAATTCAGAATTGGCTAAAAAAAATTTTCAAAAATCTTACAATTACTGTAACCTGATACCTCATAATAATTCTAACGCAGCAACATGCATATTACAAATGAAATTATTAAGACAACAAATACAAGAGATAAGAACGTTATTAAAGTCTATAGAATTACATCATCAAACATATAGCCTTACTAAATAAAAAAGAGGTTTAATTAATGCTGGTTCATCTGTATTAAAATGGTTAGCAGGTTCCATCAGCTAATGGTTATCAGCTGATGATGGTATCATTTATAAATGCTCAAATTATGTCATTGTATTTTTATTGTATTATATTAATAATCGTTTTAATTTTGTTTTAATAAATCAAAGATTTAATATTCTGTAAAATAATTATTCATTATTTCGACAAAACCTACAAACGTTTTTAGATAGAATAATTATAGAATAGAATAACGAACGCGACAGGAACTTGCTATTAAATTAGAGCTCCGTTTCTTACGTCTCTCGAAAAAACTAAGTGACGATCCTCCTCATCTTTTAACAAGATTGCCAAGTCTTTCTCGAGTATTAAAATTCGGGCAAAAGTGATTGGAAATTAATCATCGAAGTATAATATATTTGGAACACGACAAAAGGAAAAATAAATTTGGGGAAAAACTGAAAGTATCGATATTTTAAACATATAATGGTGAAAAAAAATTGAAAAATAATTTTAGAGGATTGAAGTTGCCTATGAGCGCTGTCGATGAAAATGGAGGCGGCCACTGGGCGAGAGGCTGCGAAGTGAATGTAGGATCATGAAACCATAAAGCACGTCTAAGCGGGGTATGCGAATGTATAAGATGCATGTTTTGTTGATTGACGACCCAAATTTGAAAAATATGTCGTGGTACAGGGTTGTCCTAACATGCATGATCCAACCATAATTTTTACAGGATGCATTTTCGGCAGAAAACTATCTGTGGTTGGGTCCCAAAGCAGCCCAAGTCTTTTGAAAACAGTCTCTGTTTTGAAAAGGAACGGGGTTCGATATTGTCTACAGGAAGATTGGCAAAACAGACGGATCGCTGCTGGTCCTTTTTTGCAACTCAAAACTTCCCCAGAAGATGAAGCCCCGGTAATAATGTCATCAAAATAAGTGTTGTTTAATGGGGCCTGAGAAGCCAAAGCAAAAGGATCGCCTTCGTCAATAACTAATTGTCTTAAGCAACGTTTTGCAAGAAAAGCTGAAGGAACTAGACCGTTCGTTACGGTATTAAATTCGACGACGTCGGATTGAGAAGATGGTCGGTAAAAGATGTGCTGATGTAACCGATCTTCTGGATACTGGAATCTGTCGATACATTATGCGTATGCCAGAACATAAGGCTATAGCATTGAAATGGAAGGAATAAAGAATGCCAGAATGATAGGAAATGATGTAGCTCTATGCGTTAGTAGCCTCTGCCATGTGTTGCAGTGCAATGTGTTCGTATAAAAAATTAGTATAAGCCTTAAATTTTTCAGGACATTTGGACAATCTCTTTTCAAAATTGATGAAGAATTCGAGTCAGCGCTCCTTGTTGCAAAGGACAGGTATGCTGCCCGGATGAAACGGAAGAGCGACAATGTATCGACCCGTTGAATCACATCTTTAAAATGGCGTACAGCCAGAGAATCTTATAGATTATATAGGATAGGAACAGAAACTTCTTCAGTTTCCCAAAAATGTTGAAGCTGATTTTTGATTTGAACAGTACTCAGAAGTGAAATGAGTTGAGTTGGGGGGTTGCCCTCAACGGTACCGATAATTTACCACTCAAAAATAATTCTAATAGCGGCGGCAAATCCCTGAATGGGTTGTGAATCCGTGTAGGATAATATTGAGGGGAATAAATCAGCCCCTTTTAGAAAATGATCTGTAAAATTAGGTATTAGCTAATTTTAGTGAAGCGAAGCGACTGATGACTTCGCGAGACAAGTTGATCGAGGGTAAATTTAATGAAACTGTAGACATGACATAGGCTGTTGTAGAAACTTTTATGTCGGAATATTTAGACTTCAAAACGCACGAAACCGTACCGTGGCAGGAGGTTTCCGTAGCGCCAATACCAGAAATTTGAGTTAAAGTAGGTTTAATCCAGGTCAAACCAGAGCACGAGAACATGCTAGTGAAATGGTTGACACGTGGAAGCTAGGGTCCACAAGTGCCCGAACGGAAAAATAGTTACCACAAGGGGTATGAATTACAATTTGAGCTGTGTCCAGTAAGATTCCTTGGTTTTGGGCATATGAAGTGCATGATAGCGCCGGGATGTCATTACCGTTACCGATGTTGAGGAGCCGAAATGGAGGGAGACGTGATCGAATTCAAAACAGAGGCTTTAGCAGCTGACTTGAACGGTGGTTGAACTCCTGGATGTAGGCTAGTATGATGTTGGTTTGAATCACACTTCCGACAAACATTTTTTGAAGCACATTGCGTTCTTAAAGGAGAACCCAATTAGTTGAAACACCGATTGAGTGATTGCACATAACGATATTTATCGAACACTTCCGTTCTTAAATACGATGGACAATTTGCGAGATTATGTTCCCCTCTGCGTCGTATGCATTTTGAGATTTGAGAGTTGTGTTTTGACAAAGAATATTTGTTTAATTTATAGAAGATCAGTATATGACGGAATTTCCTTGTCTGAATGACGTAATTCAAATTCTCGGAGCATATTAGCATCAAGATTATTTAATGTAAAATGAAAGAAAATGAAATCAATCAAATCTGGAAGATCCATAGAACGAATAGAAGTAGTATAGTCACAGGGATCCTGGCCCAAAAGAATGGTACACTTTTCCAAAAAGGGCAAACCTAGGTGAATGTTGGAAACCTCGGTTGAATGCGAAGTTGGAGGGGATAGATGACGTCATTGACCCATAGTAAATCAAGATGGCGTTGGGAGGTGTGGTGGGGGGAAGAAATGGCTGCCTAAGCATTGATGCCGTCATTCTCTTTGACCAACAGTGGCGGAGAGTGAACGGGGGGCGGGACGTTGACATTAGTCAGCAATTCTCAAGAATATGTTGAAATAGATTTGACCTTGAAAAATATGATATCATCATCCTGTTACAAGTTCAAACTTGTTTGAATCGACTTAAAATAATTTTACATGTGTCAAGACACGACTTTGATCTTAAAATAATTTTACACGTGTACATTAGTCAGCAATTCTCAAGAATATGTTGAAATAGATAACATCTAACTTTGAAAAATATGATATCATCATCCTGTTTCTTAAAATAATTTTACACGTGTTATGAGATTAGATAATAATTTCTGATGGTGGGGGATTTTTGGAGTGGTGGTAATCATATAAAAAAGGCGCTCGACATTACGGTAATATCAGTTTTCATTAAATATTCATAATATTAATCAAAATGAATAGAGCAGAATTAAAATTATTAGATAGTTGTTTAGTGCGACCATGCATAAAAATGGACGACTTGCCACTGAAAAAAAAATTAAAAATACTAAAAATGGAGCGGATTCTAACGAAACATGGGCCATCAATAAAAGTTTTACTGGATATAAGCCTAGATGGTACAGAAAACGAGGGAGTTTTTCTACCATCTAGGTTTGCAGTGTTGACGGACAATATGATTAAATTATTTGTACACGTGTAAAATTATTTTAAGATCAAAGTCGATTCAAACAAATTTGAACATGTAATTTTATTATGTAAATTTCAAGTGTCATATTACATTGCTGATTCAATAAAAAAATATTAACATCCGGTCACGTGTCTTGACACGTGTAAAGTCGATTCAAACAAGTTTAAACTTGTAACAGGATGATGATATCATATTTTTCAAGGTCAAATCTATTTCAACATATTCTTGAGAATTGCTGACTAATGTCAACGTCCCGCCCCCGTTCACTCTCCGCCACTGTTGGTCAAAGCCAATGACGGCATCAATGCTTAGGCAGCCATTCCTTCCCCCCACCACACCTCCCAACGCCATCTTGATTTACTATTGGTAAATGACGTCATCTATCCCCTCCAACTTCGCATTCAACCGAGGTTTCCAACATTCACCTAGGTTTGCCCTTTTTGGAAAAGTGTACCATTCTTTTGGGCCAGGATCCCTGTGACTATACTGTTACAAGTTCAAACTTGTTTGAATCGACTTTACATGTGTCAAGACACGTGACCGGATGTTAATATTTTTTTATTGAATCAGCAATGTAATATGACACTTGAAATTTACATAATAAAAATACATGTTCAAACTTGTTTGAATCGACTTTGATCTTAAAATAATTTTACACGTGTACATTAGTCAGCAATTCTCAAGAATATGTTGAAATAGATTTGACCTTGAAAAATATGATATCATCATCCTGTTACAAGTTCAAACTTGTTTGAATCGACTTAAAATAATTTTACATGTGTCAAGACACGTGACCGGATGTAAATATTTTTTTATTGAATCAGCAATGTAATATGACACTTGAAATTTACATAATAAAAATACATGGTCAAACTTGTTTGAATCGACTTTGATCTTAAAATAATTTTACACGTGTACATTAGTCAGCAATTCTCAAGAATATGTTGAAATAGATTTGACCTTGAAAAATATGATATCATCATCCTGTTACAAGTTCAAACTTGTTTGAATCGACTTAAAATAATTTTACATGTGTCAAGACACGTGACCGGATGTTAATATTTTTTTATTGAATCAGCAATGTAATATGACACTTGAACGTGTTAGATAATAATTTGCAAGTCTGAATTCCAAGAAAAGAATATTATGAGTCAGCAATTTTCAACAATATGTTGAAATAGATATCATCTAACCTTGAAAAATATTGTAATTTGACACTTTAAATATACATGATAAAATTCAAGACACGTGACCGGATGTTAATATTTTTATATGAATCATCAATGTAATATGACACTTGAAATTTACATAATAAAAATACATGTTTAAACTTGTTTGAATCGCATTTGATCTTAAAATAATTTTACACGTGTTAGATAATAATTTGCAAGTCTGAATTCCAAGAAAAAATAATTAGTTTGAATATTATTATGGGAGTCAGCAATTCTCAAGAATATGTTGAAATAGATAACATCTAACCTTGAAAAATATGATATCATCATCCTGTTTCTTAAAATAATTTTACACGTGTTATGAGTAGATAAGCTATGCCGATCCGGGCTCACTTTGGGTCATTTTTACATGTTATTTCTTATGGGAAATTCTAAGGTTCATTTTGCACTTTTTTGTTCCTTTTTATGTAATGCTGGTTGCCTAACCTTAACGCATACTTATTATTAATGTATGTATATTGTATTCAATTACAACTCATCTGAATCACACTTGTTAACACACTTACATCATACTCTTTACTTACCATTATTTGTAATTTAGCATACGTAGTGTACGTTGATATAATTGTCAACATAACTTCTTCATGTATTAACAGCGAATATTATTAATATTATATGCATTGCTTAAAAAAATTTTACTTACTACTATAAGATTTGAACGCGGGCCCTCATAAGTGGAAGTCTACTATGCTAACCACTCCCCCACAAGACCTTGTTACAACATAGACAAAAAAAGTTAATAACTTAAAAACGTTTTTACAAAAAAAATTTAAAATATTATATTCATGAAGGTCAACAACTGTTATTAATTAATATTCAAGTATATTATTTATACATAGTTTTCAATATAATCTTTTTGAATGTAATTTGATATTTAATTGTTTGTTACGTATATATTTAAACATTTTAGTAGAAATCATTAATTTGATTCCCATTTCTTAAATTTTTCTCACATCCAAATGTATGTATGTATTATATATTTTTTATTTAAAGGAATATGATTAATTTTTCCAATAATAAAAGTTATGAATTATTATTATTTAACATTCACAACTATAAATGCAACTTATATAGGCTAATTCAAAGGTACCTCACCTACTAACTTGACATGACTGCATTTAATATACAGTTTTATATAATACTTATCGAATGTAACAGATACCAATAATACAGATAACAACAATTATGCAGCATTTTACAAGCGAGACCATCTGAACATAATTAATTTATAAAACTAATTGTGTATTATAAAAACATCATGAAGATCATTACCAAATGTAATTAAAAGCATTTTTTCTCCAGAAACTTACCTGCAATAACATCTACATAAAAAATTAGAAGCTCATCTGTAATAATGTTTAGATACAAATTTGTATCCAGGGAATATTATTTAAAGTGTTTTGTAAAAAGAAACTCAATTACATTATTTAGATTTTTATTTTATTAGTAAACAATATTGATATACAGTATAATAATATTAATATATACTAAATTATAAATAGATAGATAATTTACAAGGTAATAATAATTCAATGGTTAAAGGAAACTAATACATTTTTTAATTTATTGGTAAACAATTGATATAGAATACAATAATATTAATACTAAATTATAAATAGATAATTAATTTATAAGATAACAATTCTATTGCTAAAAGAAAACTCTAATTAATTTGTTTAATTATATGTAAATAATTTAATATATAAGTTTCTGCAAGTCCTATGACAAATTTTAAAACATACGATTTTTTTTTTTATAAATGAGCATATATTCAATTTCTTTTAGAGGTTATAAAAATTAATTTTACGTTACACACACAATCACACCTCAATGAGATGACATTTTAAAAATCAACAAAAAAACATTTTAACATAATATTAAATAGGTAATAATTAATTAATTAATAAAGTTTACACTGATTTTTTAACAATATTGAGATTATTGAGATAACTTATGAATTCAAGAATTTCACTATAAATGATATTAGCATCGATCTCTTCAATGAATAAGTGATATTGTCATGCTCACGAATTAACTATACATTTTTTCTTTTTGATGCAAGGTTCATCTATATATTCAGCTTTTCGTTTATAGGTTGTAGTATTCAAAGAATAGTGACCCCAGGGTAGTGTATCATAGGAACCAGGTATAATATATCGCTTATCATCATAAGGGCTTAGAGCAATTTTTGTCTGAGTTTGGGTGTAAAGCTTAAGTTTATCAGATTTTATGAGGTTTTGATCAACTGATATCTCTTTAAATTCCTCCAAACATTCAACATAATCTTCAAATGTTATTTTCGTACTAAGAACTGACCTTTTAACTCCCTTAGCTTTTTTTGTTAACCCAAGATTATTTGATTCTTGTTTAATATTCCCATGATTAAATATAGCATCATCAAGCGATTTTGTTTGTTTTTCTAGAGGGGTTGCTATTTTTAATGTATATAATTTTGATCGTAATCCTACAAAATGAGTCATAGGAGTTCCATTGTTTTCATCCTTCATCATACCAAGCACTTTCTTATTAACGCAAGGTATATTATAAACATTAGAAGGATGGTAATCACTGGTATCAAAATACTTGTGACAATCTCTTTTTATCATTTCATAAGAATCATGGTTTTTAATTTCGTAAATAACCGAGTCAGTATCTGTATAGATAGCGGTAGAATCATCACCCAGCTGTGGAATCATATAGCCATAATGAAAATCATAAATTGTAGTTTTAGCTAAATCTAAGATTGCCATACCAATATACAAAGGCTTATTGAAGAATATCTCCATCTTTTTCAACTCAATGGCCACCAAGTTTGAATTGAAAATTGTACAAGAATGAAATTGGGGTTTAGATATATAAGCTTCTGCCCCATATCGACCCTCCCATTTTGTAACAAGCTTTACATTAGAATGTTTCCTAATATTTTCCATTGTTTTTCCAAAGACGGCATTGTTCATTAATTTATACAAATTTTTCTCAAAATCATTATTAGCATTCTTTCGTAGTTTGGTATTTAAATCAATATATGATTGAAGCCAAGGCGACTGTTTAAATTTTAAAACTTTATGAATTTTTTCTAATTTTAGCCCATTGTTTAATGCCTGCTTCAATGTTCTATAATGAATTACATATCGCTCATTATCATGAAGAGTACCCATCAATTTACTCTGTTTAGAATTAGGTGCTGATCTATGTTCAGGGCAAAAAGGTAAATCCTTATGTTTATCATGAAGTTTTTCAGGATATTTGAGATCAACTTCTAAGAAATATCCGTTATCGGCATCATCCGAAATCATTGAAACATCAATATTTGTATCACACCACTCAAAACCACGGTAAGGAAGACACTGACTCATCGCCCATCCATATTGATTGTTAATGTCTAAATAAAGTAAATGCACTTCAGGCTTGGATGAATCAAATCCTGAAACGTATTTATTATTCGCTGTAGAACGTCGTTTCATACATTGACTCAAACCACCGCGAATTCCTCGTTCAACAAACATCATCATATCTATATCAGTCAACAATTCGAGCTCAATATTTGTATACTTCAACATACATTCCCACGTATATCCCGCTAATGTATAGTAATTTCCCGGGTCAAGGTTGTATGTAGACAGGCAGGTTGCTCTAAACGTTTCGAAAATATCCGTAAGTAGCATTATATCCGTTTCCATATAGAGATCTACATAATCACCTAAATTTGAACAATTAAATGCTGACCAAACGTTTTGCGCATGATGATACATTTGTCTAGAACACTGTTTCTCCTCCAATCGATTATAGAATGCTTCTATGTTCGGTAGTTGAGTGTAATTAAATTTATCAAACGAATCAACAAAATCATATGGCATTACACCTTTCTTTGTCAACAATTGAAACTGATTTTCCGAAATTTTAGAAAAATGCTTCCTCATGTTGGGAAATTCCAACAAGTATGATGCTAGCTTATCGAGGGAAGACGCTAAAAATCTATACGAATCTATGAAACGGAATTTAATAGATGAATCATCAATGTTTTTGGTAAAATAAATATATTTTTCTTTAGTAACAGGTAGTAGTTCAACGCGTCCACCAATCTTTGTTGCAACATCCTCCACAATCAATATACCATCATAATTCGACATATTATGGAAAACTACAGGAACCACATGACTGTCTTGATAGTTAATATTACATGATTCATGTGCGGGACCTCTATAATTAGTTCCATCTCTATATCCACCACTTTTCGACATAAGATGAAAATGGTCTCGAACTTTTTTCTCTCCATCAACAAACGGCTTATTGCATATATGGCAACATGATGATTTTAGAAAATCTTCCTCTTCAATGATAGTTAATGGATCCATCTCATATGAACATAAAAATATTGTTTCTACTTCTTCAGATATTCGCATCAATTCCTTTGTAAACCAATCCATACAATCCATTCCCCGATATGAACGATAATAAGATAGGGAATCATCATGAGCACATTTAAAATAATACCCCACAACAGCAGGTATATGTTTTTGATATCGAATTTTATCATCCATTGGTTCCAATACACTTTCAATGTCTGCGTAGATAATAAAAGGTGTTTTCTCTTTATTTTTAAAATTTTTAAACTTTAAAATATTTTCTCCAACTTTCGGCATTCTTATCGCACAGTCATTTATTTTCTTACAATTCTCATAATGGGTGTTCAATTTTTCTTCCGTGTAGAAATAATGTAAGCATCGCTCACAGAAAAACTTTTTGTGACCTTGTTTATTCAGTTGAGTTGAAACCAAACGGGATAGATTTTTAATCCAAACGTAATGATAACGAGTAGGTAATAAATTATCATTACAATCATCCTCAATATCATCATAATGATTCTGAATCATCAATAAGTTTATATGTTTAGTCATTTTATTTTTGCTCAGATAGCATGGTACAACATTAAAGTTTTTTCGATGTTTCTTCAGTACATAAACATTTATCGATACTTCATTTTGATTTTCAAAATTTGGAATCTGCTTCAAGGTCATAGGGAATTGGATACTTTTCAATTTCAATACCTTTGAATAATGTGGGTATCTTAATACTCGATCATGATTCTTCTCAACAGGATACAATGCTGACGTCACAGAACGCGCAAAGCATGCATTATCATCATTCTTTACGTTTATACAAGCTTCTAGTCGTTTGATTTGGGTAGGTAGTTCAATATATGACGATCCAAGTAATGGTGTATATTTATTTATATTAACACCAAGGTTAATAATGTTTACTAAAGTCCAACCACTGTTGCGTTCCTCGAATTCTTCCAAATCACGTGTTATCGGACCGACAACATTCTTCCCAAACCATTCATTCACATCAGTATTCTGATATATTGGATTATTTGAAGTAGTGAAGTATTTGTGTTCAGTTATCATTTTGTTTGCAGATACAATTTGAAATTCTCCACAGAAAATAACGTTAACTTTTATAGCTTCATGAATTTTCAGAACGTTACTTATTCTTCGTCGAAAAAGTGCTTCACAATCCTTCAAAAATGCTTTAGGATCTTTATGTTTCAGATTACTAATAATACCAGTTCTAAGCCGACTCTCAAATGCAGATAGGGAATCATCCCATCGTACTCTCTTTGCAGCCGTCTCTTTTCGACTTTGAACACCTGCTCCGTGCTTTAACATACACTTAAGATTGCAACGATAACTTTTTACAAGAGCCAAGTTTGCTAACAAATTCTGCTTTTTACCAACAGATTTTGCAGCTTTCAATTTTTTACATATCCGTCGAACAGCAATATTGCAATTTTTCAATCCATCTCCAATATTCAATTTATTAGCAGTCATGGTGTCGATAGATTTTATTTTCTCCAACAAAGTAGACATTGAGTACGTCATTTTCACTGTATGAAACCTAGAAATGATATAAGAAAAAATAGGTTTTAATCGTATAATATATAATCAATAATTATAATTCAAATACATGAAGATAAACGAACTTTTACAAATATTACTGATATTATCACATAGAAAAAATAAAATTTTATATATATGTGTACAGTAATGCTGAACCTAAAACATAATTTTGTAATAGTTTAGATTTTCATATAAACCAAACATTCTCAATATCTATGTTTTATATACCTAAATCATATAGATAACTGCCCGTTTTGTAAGCGGGTCTTACAGATATCATGATTTGATACAATCACCCATATAGAGCTACTACATTAATACACAGATAGAAAACGTTGATTTTAATAGTATACAATCTAATCCAAACAAAAATATATTCTAGTTTTCACTTCGCTTTATCATTACAAAGTAATAGATAGATGACGTGTTCGTGTTATGAAACTTACCTTACAACAACAATAATCAACAGTTATATATTTTTTAAGACACACAAACTTTACAACAATGTTCACGATATATAACACACTTTTATTATAATAATTTTTAAGGCACTTTTATTATGATTATTAATAACTTGTTCACTTTCACTGTAAATATTCAACTGAGTCAGGTCAAGGTAATCTGCTTATATACATTTTTCAAAATTGAAATATTTGAACATGTTTTGACATGTAAAAAATTGTTCTAGAACATTATTTTATAGTTTAACAATTTGAAAAATAGATTATATATAATAGACAAGAAAGTTTTTATAAATAATAGTTGTTACATTTCCATTTTTAATGTTTTTTTTTTGTTTTTTTTCAAAGTAAGCAATATGACACTTGAAATTTACATAATAAAAATACATGTTCAAACTTGTTTGAATCGACTTTGATCTTAAAATAATTTTACACGTGTACTTTAGTCAGCAATTTTCAAGAATATGTTGAAATAGATTTGACCTTGAAAAATATGATATCATCACCCTGTTACAAGTTCAAACTTGTTTGAATCGACTTAAAATAATTTTACATGTGTCAAGACACGTGAGCGGATGTTAATATTTTTTTATTGAATCAGCAAATATTTTTATTTTTTTTTTAATGAAATAAGATGAATCAGCAGTGTAATTTTATAAATCACAAGTATGTTCACAAAAGCGGTCTACTATGACAAATTTTTATTGTTACAAGTATGTTCATAAAAACGGTCCACTATGAAATAAGACCTTTTTTATCAATATATGAATCGTGTAAAGAGTCGAACCCTAACCACCGGACTTTAAATTTGGAGCTAAGACCTTTTCCACTAAATAAATGTTTGGATCGTGAACTTTTTGTAATTCTTCGGCATAGAAACCACCCTATATATCTTCGTTGCTGTAATCCTTCAATAAATATGTAGGTCTGTTTCTAAACAGGTCTGTTTCTAAACAGGTCTCTTTTTAAACAGGTCTGTATCTAAACAGGTCTCTTTCTAAACAGGTCTCTTTCTAAACAGGTCTGTTTCTAAACAGTTCTGTATCTAAACAGGTCTCTTTCTGGTCTGTATCTGTTTAATACAGGTTTTGACCTGTTTAATACTGGTCTGTTTAGAAACATACCTGTTTAGAAACAGACCTGTTTAGAAAGAGACCTGTTTAGAAAGAGACCTGTTTAGAAAGAGACCTGTTTAGAAACAGACCTGTTTAGAAACAGACCTGTTTAGAAAGAGACCTGTTTAGAAAGAGACCTGTTTAGAAACAGACCTGTTTAGAAAGAGACCTGTTTAGAAACAGACCTGTTTAGAAACAGACCTGTTTAGAAAGAGACCTGTTTAGAAAGAGACCTGTTTAGAAACAGACCTGTTTAAAAAGAGACCTGTTTAGAAACAGACCTGTTTAGAAAGAGACCTGTTTAGAAACAGATCTGTTTAGAAAGAGACCTGTTTAGAAAGAGACCTGTTTAGAAACAGACCTGTTTAGAAACAGACCTGTTTAGAAAGAGACCTGTTTAGAAACAGACCTGTTTAGAAAGAGACCTTTTTAGAAAGAGACCTGTTTAGATACAGACCTGTTTAGAAACAGACCTGTTTAGAAACAGACCTGTTTAGAAACAGACCTGTTTAGAAACAGACCTGTTTAGAAACAGACCTGTTTAGAAAGAGACCTGTTTAGAAAGAGACCTGTTTAGAAACAGACCTGTTTAGAAACAGACCTGTTTATAAAGAGACCTGTTTAGAAAGAGACCTGTTTAGATACAGACCTGTTTAGAAACAGACCTGTTTAAAAAGAGACCTGTTTAGAAACAGACCTGTTTAGAAAGAGACCTGTTTAGAAACAGACCTGTTTAGAAACAGACCTGTTAAGAAAGAGACCTGTTTAGAAAGAGACCTGTTTAGAAAGAGACCTGTTTAGAAACAGACCTGTTTAAAAAGAGACCTGTTTAGAAACAGACCTGTTTAGAAAGAGACCTGTTTAGAAACAGACCTGTTTAGAAAGAGACCTGTTTAGAAAGAGACCTGTTTAGAAACAGACCTGTTTAGAAACAGACCTGTTTAGAAAGAGACCTGTTTAGAAACAGACCTGTTTAGAAAGAGACCTTTTTAGAAAGAGACCTGTTTAGATACAGACCTGTTTAGAAACAGACCTGTTTAGAAACAGACCTGTTTAGAAACAGACCTGTTTAGAAACAGACCTGTTTAGAAACAGACCTGTTTAGAAACAGACCTGTATAGAAAGAGACCTGTTTAGAAACAGACCTGTTTAGAAACAGACCTGTTTATAAAGAGACCTGTTTAGAAAGAGACCTGTTTAGATACAGACCTGTTTAGAAACAGACCTGTTTAAAAAGGGACCTGTTTAGAAACAGACCTGTTTAGAAAGAGACCTGTTTAGAAACAGACCTGTTTAAAAACAGACCTGTTTAGAAACAGACCTGTTTAGAAACAGACCTGTTTAGAAAGAGACCTGTTTAGAAACAGACCTGTTTAGAAACAGACCTGTTTAGAAAGAGACCTGTTTAGAAACAGACCTGTTTAGAAACAGACCTGCATATTTATTGAAGGATTACAGCAACGAAGATATATAGGGTGGTTTCTATGCCGAAGAATTACAAAAAGTTCACGATCCAAACATTTATTTAGTGGAAAAGGTCGTAGCTCCAAATTTAAAGTCCGGTGGTTAGGGTTCGACTCTTTACACGATTCATATATTGATAAAAAAGGTCTTATTTCATAGTGGACCGTTTTTATGAACATACTTGTAACAATAAAAATTTGTCATAGTGGACCGTTTTTGTGAACATACTTGTGATTTATAAAATTACACTGCTGATTCATCTTATTTCATTAAAAAAAAAAAAAAAATATTTGCTGATTCAATAAAAAAATATTAACATCCGCTCACGTGTCTTGACACATGTAAAATTATTTTAAGTCGATTCAAACAAGTTTGATCTTGTAACAGGATGATGATATCATATTTTTCAAGGTCAAATCTATTTCAACATATTCTTGAAAATTGCTGACTAAAGTACACGTGTAAAATTATTTTAAGATCAAAGTCGATTCAAACAAGTTTGAACATGTATTTTTATTATGTAAATTTCAAGTGTCATATTGCTTACTTTGAAAAAAAACAAAAAAAAAAAACATTAAAAATGGAAATGTAACAACTATTATTTATAAAAACTTTCTTGTCCATTATATTTAATCTATTTTTCAATTTAACTATAAAATAATGTTCTAGAACAATTTTTTACATGTCAAAACATGTTCAAATATTTCAATTTTGAAAAACGTATATAAGCAGAGTTATTACCTTGACCTGACTCAGTTGAATATTTACAGTGAAAGTGAACAAGTTATTAATAATCATAATAAAAGTGCCTTAAAAATTATTATAATAAAAGTGTGTTATATATCGTGAACATTGTTGTAAAGTTTGTGTGTCTTAAAAAATATATAACTGTTGATTATTGTTGTTGTAAGGTAAGTTTCATAACACGAACACGTCATCTATCTATTACTTTGTAATGATAAAGCGAAGTGAAAACTAGAATATATTTTTGTTTGGATTAGATTGTATACTATTAAAATCAACGTTTTCTATCTGTGTATTAATGTAGTAGCTCTATATGGGTGATTGTATCAAATCATGATATCTGTAAGACCCGCTTACAAAACGGGCAGTTATCTATATGATTTAGGTATATAAAACATAGATATTGAGAATGTTTGGTTTATATGAAAATTGAGCTACTTATAGGATCTTAGAGTCGTAAAGGGTTTGAAGTAAAGTGAAAAATTAAATAGTTTTATTGTTTCGATTAGATTGTATACTATTAAAATCAACGTTTTCTATCTGTGTATTAATGAAGTAGCTCTATATGGGTGATTGTATCAAATCATGATATCTGTAACACCCGCTTACAAAACGGGCAGTTATCTATATGATTTAGGTATATAAAACATAGATATTGAGAATGTTTGGTTTATATGAAAATCTAAACTATTACAAAATTATGTTTTAGGTTCAGCATTACTGTACACATATATATAAAATTTTATTTTTTCTATGTGATAATATCAGTAATATTTGTAAAAGTTCGTTTATCTTCATGTATTTGAATTATAATTATTGTTTATATATTATACGATTAAAACCTATTTTTTCTTATATCATTTCTAGGTTTCATACAGTGAAAATGATGTACTCAATGTCTACTTTGTTGGAGAAAATAAAATCTATCGACACCATGACTGCTAATAAATTGAATATTGGAGATGGATTGAAAAATTGCAATATTGCTGTTCGACGGATATGTAAAAAATTGAAAGCTGCAAAATCTGTTGGTAAAAAGCAGAATTTGTTAGCAAACTTGGCTCTTGTAAAAAGTTATCGTTGCAATCTTAAGTGTATGTTAAAGCACGGAGCAGGTGTTCAAAGTCGAAAAGAGACGGCTGCAAAGAGAGTACGATGGGATGATTCCCTATCTGCATTTGAGAGTCGGCTTAGAACTGGTATTATTAGTAATCTGAAACATAAAAATCCTAAAGCATTTTTGAAGGATTGTGAAGCACTTTTTCGACGAAGAATAAGTAACGTTCTGAAAATTCATGAAGCTATAAAAGTTAACGTTATTTTCTGTGGAGAATTTCAAATTGTATCTGCAAACAAAATGATAACTGAACACAAATACTTCACTACTTCAAATAATCCAATATATCAGAATACTGATGTGAATGAATGGTTTGGGAAGAATGTTGTCGGTCCGATAACACGTGATTTGGAAGAATTCGAGGAACGCAACAGTGGTTGGACTTTAGTAAACATTATTAACCTTGGTGTTAATATAAATAAATATACACCATTACTTGGATCGTCATATATTGAACTACCTACCCAAATCAAACGACTAGAAGCTTGTATAAACGTAAAGAATGATGATAATGCATGCTTTGCGCGTTCTGTGACGTCAGCATTGTATCCTGTTGAGAAGAATCATGATCGAGTATTAAGATACCCACATTATTCAAAGGTATTGAAATTGAAAAGTATCCAATTCCCTATGACCTTGAAGCAGATTCCAAATTTTGAAAATCAAAATGAAGTATCGATAAATGTTTATGTACTGAAGAAACATCGAAAAAACTTTAATGTTGTACCATGCTATCTGAGCAAAAATAAAATGACTAAACATATAAACTTATTGATGATTCAGAATCATTATGATGATATTGAGGATGATTGTAATGATAATTTATTACCTACTCGTTATCATTACGTTTGGATTAAAAATCTATCCCGTTTGGTTTCAACTCAACTGAATAAACAAGGTCACAAAAAGTTTTTCTGTGAGCGATGCTTACATTATTTCTACACGGAAGAAAAATTGAACACCCATTATGAGAATTGTAAGAAAATAAATGCCTGTGCGATAAGAATGCCGAAAGTTGGAGAAAATATTTTAAAGTTTAAAAATTTTAAAAATAAAGAGAAAACACCTTTTATTATCTACGCAGACATTGAAAGTGTATTGGAACCAATGGATGATAAAATTCGATATCAAAAACATATACCTGCTGTTGTGGGGTATTATTTTAAATGTGCTCATGATGATTCCCTATCTTATTATCGTTCATATCGGGGAATGGATTGTATGGATTGGTTTACAAAGGAATTGATGCGAATATCTGAAGAAGTAGAAACAATATTTTTATGTTCATATGAGATGGATCCATTAACTATCATTGAAGAGGAAGATTTTCTAAAATCATCATGTTGCCATATATGCAATAAGCCGTTTGTTGATGGAGAGAAAAAAGTTCGAGACCATTTTCATCTTATGTCGAAAAGTGGTGGATATAGAGATGGAACTAATTATAGAGGTCCCGCACATGAATCATGTAATATTAACTATCAAGACAGTCATGTGGTTCCTGTAGTTTTCCATAATATGTCGAATTATGATGGTATATTGATTGTGGAGGATGTTGCAACAAAGATTGGTGGACGCGTTGAACTACTACCTGTTACTAAAGAAAAATATATTTATTTTACCAAAAACATTGATGATTCATCTATTAAATTCCGTTTCATAGATTCGTATAGATTTTTAGCGTCTTCCCTCGATAAGCTAGCATCATACTTGTTGGAATTTCCCAACATGAGGAAGCATTTTTCTAAAATTTCGGAAAATCAGTTTCAATTGTTGACAAAGAAAGGTGTAATGCCATATGATTTTGTTGATTCGTTTGATAAATTTAATTGCACTCAACTACCGAACATAGAAGCATTCTATAATCGATTGGAGGAGAAACAGTGTTCTAGACAAATGTATCATCATGCGCAAAACGTTTGGTCAGCATTTAATTGTTCAAATTTAGGTGATTATGTAGATCTCTATATGGAAACGGATATAATGCTACTTACGGATATTTTCGAAACGTTTAGAGCAACCTGCCTGTCTACATACAACCTTGACCCGGGAAATTACTATACATTAGCGGGATATACGTGGGAATGTATGTTGAAGTATACAAATATTGAGCTCGAATTGTTGACTGATATAGATATGATGATGTTTGTTGAACGAGGAATTCGCGGTGGTTTGAGTCAATGTATGAAACGACGTTCTACAGCGAATAATAAATACGTTTCAGGATTTGATTCATCCAAGCCTGAAGTGCATTTACTTTATTTAGACATTAACAATCAATATGGATGGGCGATGAGTCAGTGTCTTCCTTACAGTGGTTTTGAGTGGTGTGATACAAATATTGATGTTTCAATGATTTCGGATGATGCCGATAATGGATATTTCTTAGAAGTTGATTTCAAATATCCTGAAAAACTTCATGATAAACATAAGGATTTACCTTTTTGCCCTGAACATAGATCAGCACCTAATTCTAAACAGAGTAAATTGATGGGTACTCTTCATGATAAAGAGCGATATGTAATTCATTATAGAACATTGAAGCAGGCATTAAACAATGGGCTAAAATTAGAAAAAATTCATAAAGTTTTAAAATTTAAACAGTCGCCTTGGCTTCAATCATATATTGATTTAAATACCAAACTACGAAAGAATGCTAATAATGATTTTGAGAAAAATTTGTATAAATTAATGAACAATGCCGTCTTTGGAAAAACAATGGAAAATATTAGGAAACATTCTAATGTAAAGCTTGTTACAAAATGGGAGGGTCGATATGGGGCAGAAGCTTATATATCTAAACCCCAATTTCATTCTTGTACAATTTTCAATTCAAACTTGGTGGCCATTGAGTTGAAAAAGATGGAGATATTCTTCAATAAGCCTTTGTATATTGGTATGGCAATCTTAGATTTAGCTAAAACTACAATTTATGATTTTCATTATGGCTATATGATTCCACAGCTGGGTGATGATTCTACCGCTATCTATACAGATACTGACTCGGTTATTTACGAAATTAAAAACCATGATCCTTATGAAATGATAAAAAGAGATTGTCACAAGTATTTTGATACCAGTGATTACCATCCTTCTAATGTTTATAATATACCTTGCGTTAATAAGAAAGTGCTTGGTATGATGAAGGATGAAAACAATGGAACTCCTATGACTCATTTTGTAGGATTACGATCAAAATTATATACATTAAAAATAGCAACCCCTCTAGAAAAACAAACAAAATCGCTTGATGATTCTATATTTAATCATGGGAATATTAAACAAGAATCAAATAATCTTGGGTTAACAAAAAAAGCTAAGGGAGTTAAAAGGTCAGTTCTTAGTACGAAAATAACATTTGAAGATTATGTTGAATGTTTGGAGGAATTTAAAGAGATATCAGTTGATCAAAACCTCATAAATTCTGATAAACTTAAGCTTTACACCCAAACTCAGACAAAAATTGCTCTAAGCCCTTATGATGATAAGCGATATATTATACCTGGTTCCTGTGATACACTACCCTGGGGTCACTATTCTTTGAATACTACAACCTATAAACGAAAAGCTGAATATATAGATGAACCTTGCATCAAAAAGAAAAAATGTATAGTTAATTCGTGAGCATGACAATATCACTTATTCATTGAAGAGATCGATGCTAATATCATTTATAGTGAAATTCTTGAATTCATAAGTTATCTCAATAATCTCAATATTATTAAAAAAATCAGTGTAAACTTTAATTAATTAATTAATTATTACCTATTTAATATTATGTTAAAATGTTTTTTTTTTGTTGATTTTTAAAATGTCATCTCATTGAGGTGTGATTGTGTGTGTAACGTAAAATTAATTTTTATAACCTCTAAAAGAAATTGAATATATGCTCATTTATAAAAAAAAAATCGTATGTTTTAAAATTTGTCATAGGACTTGCAGAAACTTATATATTAAATTATTTACATATAATTAAACAAATTAATTAGAGTTTTCTTTTAGCAATAGAATTGTTATCTTATAAATTAATTATCTATTTATAATTTAGTATTAATATTATTGTATTGTATATCAATTGTTTACCAATAAATTAAAAAATGTATTAGTTTCCTTTAACCATTGAATTATTATTACCTTGTAAATTATCTATCTATTTATAATTTAGTATATATTAATATTATTATACTGTATATCAATATTGTTTACTAATAAAATAAAAATCTAAATAATGTAATTGAGTTTCTTTTTACAAAACACTTTAAATAATATTCCCTGGATACAAATTTGTATCTAAACATTATTACAGATGAGCTTCTAATTTTTTATGTAGATGTTATTGCAGGTAAGTTTCTGGAGAAAAAATGCTGTTAATTACATTTGGTAATGATCTTCATGATGTTTTTATAATACGCAATTAGTTTTATAAATTAATTATGTTCAGATGGTCTCGCTTGTAAAATGCTGCATAATTGTTGTTATCTGTATGATTGGTATCTGTTACATTCGATAAGTATTATATAAAACTGTATATTAAATGCAGTCATGCCAAGTTAGTAGGTGAGGTACCTTTGAATTAGCCTATATAAGTTGCATTTATAGTTGTGAATGTTAAATAATAATAATTCATAACTTTTATTATTGGAAAAATTAATCATATTCCTTTAAATAAAAAATATATAATACATACATACATTTGGATGTGAGAAAAAGTTAAGAAATGGGAATCAAATTAATGATTTCTACTTTAATGTTTACTAAAATATATACGTAACAAACAATTAAATATCAAATTACATTCAAAAAGATTATATTGAAAACTATGTATAAATAATATACTTGAATATTAATTAATAACAGTTGTTGACCTTCATGAATATAATATTTTAAATTTTTTTTTGTAAAAACGTTTTTAAGTTATTAACTTTTTTTGTCTATGTTGTAAGAAGGTCTTGTGGAGTGGTTAGCATAGTAGACTTCCACTTATGAGGGCCCGCGTTCAAATCTTATAGTAGTAAGTAAAATTTTTTTAAGCAATCTATATAAAATTAATAATATTCGCTGTTAATACATGAAGAAGTTATGTTGACAATTATATCAACGTACACTACGTATGCTAAATTACAAATAATGGTAAGTAAAGAGTATGATGTAAGTGTGTTAAAAAGTGTGATTCAGATGAGTTGTAATTGAATACAATATACATACATTAATAATAAATATGCGTTAAGGTTAGGCAACCAGCATTACATAAAAAGGAACAAAAAAGTGCAAAATGAACCTTAGAATTTCCCATAAGAAATAACATGTAAAAATGACCCAAAGTGAGCCCGGATCGGCATAGCTTATCTACTGTTATGAGATTAGATAATAATTTCTGATGGTGGGGGATTTTTGGAGTGGTGGTAATCATATAAAAAAGGCGCTCGACATTACGGTAATATCAGTTTTCATTAAATATTCATAATATTAATCAAAATGAATAGAGCAGAATTAAAATTATTAGATAGTTGTTTAGTGCGACCATGCATAAAAATGGACTACTTGCCACTGAAAAAAAAATTAAAAATACTAAAAATGGAGCGGATTCTAACGAAACATGGGCCATCAATAAAAGTTTCTGGATATAAGCCTAGATGGTACAGAAAACGAGGGAGTTTTTCTACCATCTAGGTTTGCAGTGTTGACGGACAATATGATTAAATTATTTAACACGAAACCGGGGTATTTGAGGGTGGAGGAGAAAATTGGAAGAAGTCACCAATTAACGCTGCGCCTATTCGAAGACGATGTTTACGAAGATGGAAACCAGATCAACCCAATGTTGAACAAATAGAGCCTGATCAACCAAGCGAATTAATCCCATGGGTAATTCTAATACAACAGACGTTTTGTATTAAAAACATCAGAAATTTCTGAATAAAAAATCATTTTATAAAATCTATGTATTTTTATTTTTAAATATTTATAATACAACACTGTTTTTTTAAATAAGAAACTTACAATAAAAATAATATTTTTACAATGTGATATTTTTTATTTTTTTTATAAATCACAAGTATGTTCACAAAAGCGGTCTACTATAACAAATTTTTTTTTTTTTTTTTTTTTGTTACAAGTATGTTCGCAAAAACGTTCCACTATAAAAGGAGGCTTTTTTTTATCAATATATGAATCATGTAAAGAGTCGAACCCTAACCAGCGGACTTTAACTTTGGATCCACGTTTAGCTAAGACCTTTCCCACTAAATAAATGTTTGAATCGTGTGCTTTTTGTAATTCTTCGGTATAGAAAGCACCCTTTATATCATCGTTGTTGTAGTCCTTCAGTAAATATTTTCTTGGGTATGTAAGCAGATACAGACCAGTATTAAACAGGTTAAAACCAGTATTAAACAGATACAGACCAGTATTAAACAAGTTAAAACCAGTATTAAACAGATACAGACCAGTATTAAACAGGTCAAAACCAGTATTAAACAGGTCAAAACCAGTATTAAACAGGTCAAAACCAGTATGAAACAGATACAGACCAGTATTAAACAGGTCAAAACCAGTATTAAACAGGTCAAAACCAGTATTAAACAGATACAGACCAGTATTAAACAGGTCAAAACCAGTATTAAACAGATACAGACCAGTATTAAACAGATCAAAACCAGTATTAAACAGATACAGACCAGTATTAAACAGGTTAAAACCAGTATTAAACAGATACAGACCAGTATTAAACAGGTCAACACCAGTATTAAACAGGTTAAAACCAGTATTAAACAGATACAGACCAGTATTAAACTGGTCAAAACCAGTCTTAAACGGATACAGACCAGTATTAAACAGGTTAAAACCAGTATTAAACAGGTCAAAACCAGTATTAAACAGGTCAAAACCAGTATGAAACAGATACAGACCAGTATTAAACAGGTCAAAACCAGTATTAAACAGGTCAAAACCAGTATTAAACAGATACAGACCAGTATTAAACAGGTCAAAACCAGTATTAAACAGATACAGACCAGTATTAAACAGATCAAAACCAGTATTAAACAGATACAGACCAGTATTAAACAGGTTAAAACCAGTATTAAACAGATACAGACCAGTATTAAACAGGTCAACACCAGTATTAAACAGGTTAAAACCAGTATTAAACAGATACAGACCAGTATTAAACAGGTCAAAACCAGTATTAAACAGATAAAGACCAGTATTAAACAGGTCAAACTATAATTTAATTAATCATTGTTTTGTTTTATCTATGAAATGACCTCACCACCTTATCGCCACTATTGGTCAAAGCCAATGACGTCATCAATGCTTAGGCAGCCATTCCTTCCCCCCACCACACCTCCCAACGCCATCTTGATTTACTATTGGTCAATGACGTCATCTATCCCCTCCAACTTCGCATTCAACCGAGGTTTCCAACATTCACCTAGGTTTGCCCTTTTTGGAAAAGTGTACCATTCTTTTGGGCCAGGATCCCTGAGACTATACTACTAATAGACTTTACAGCAGTTTCATAAATGGTGAGAAATAAATTTAAGTTATTCAAGTTCAAAAAAGGGCTTGTCTTATATTCTCCAATTTTTGCAAATAGAAACTGGCTATACGCCTTTTATTGTTGAAGCAAAATCGTAACGCTTCGTAAACCAAAAGATAATTCTGGCTAATTCAAGGCTTAAGGGCAACGGAATATGGTTGCTACCCCATTAGAACTACCTCTAGAAGTGACAAAGATAAACAATATATTAAATTCAAAAATTTTACCTCAAAAATCGTCTTGCGGGGTTTTTTGGATCGCTATTCACGAGTCCGAGGTCAAAAAACAACTGAGGATGGTTGCAGCCCTATTAAAACCACCCATAGAAGTAATAGTGATAAAACTTTTTTGAAAATGTTAAATTTCAACTTGGAAATATACTCCTTGGCGTTTTCGGGGTCACTAAACACGAAACCATAGTAGAATTACAAAAATGCAAACATCTAATATGATATGCAAGCAAATTTTGGAATCAATGTGGTCAAAAATAAGTAACGATTGTATTAAACTCAACGACGTAAGTGTGATCAAACTAACAAAAAACGGTGTCAATAGTTTGCATAATAAAAAAAGAGTTTGGATAAAAAAATTGTTGGCTGTCCAACATCACCTGCTGTCACGTTGTCGTTTGGATGACCGGATGCTTCCTTAATATTTTTCATCCTTTTATATATATATATATATATATATATATATATATATATATATATATATATATATATATATATATATATATATATAGAGGCATTAAATTAATAAACAGTATATACATGAATTAGTGAAGCTACATGAATAAAGTGTTTGTAAAAATAAATTAGCAATTACTTAAAATCCAAAAAATTTTAAAATCAATATAAATAACGATAGTTAATTTCTTTCGTGAAAGTGTTAGAAATTAGGCATTTATTTAATATTTAAATAAAAGTTATTCAAAATCTTATACTTCAATAACCTAAAAATAAAAATAACATTTAGGTATTAATTTAATCTTTGAGGATTTAAAATTTAAAAATTATTGTGCAAAGTTTGAAGTGTATTTATCCAAAAGTGTGGACTTGAAAGTGTTTAAAAAAAAAAAAAATAAATAAATAAAATAAATTGGGTGAAGGAAAGTCATCTAATTTTTAAAAAAAAATCTTAAAACATAATTAAAAAAATAAAAAATAGTGGGTCATTCAAATAATTGAAGTTGATTATACAAAACTATATTGTTTGTAAGTACCAGTGTGGTTGTGTGGTTAAGTGATTGGACTTGAAAATAATACACAGTGACCATTGAAGGTTCAAATCCATCTGAAGTAAAAAAAATTTTGTTTTAAGTTATTCTTTTTAAATTATTTTTGAAAGAGCAGCGGATCATAAAATATTGTTATTATATACATAAAAACAAAAACAAAAAATTAACAATGAATTTAGAATTGATATTAGAAGCAATACAAAAATCAGAATCGAATGTTAGACAAGATTTAAACAATATTAACATTAATATCTGCAATCAAATTCAACAAATTAATGAAACCCAAGCCTTGTTTGCAAAACAACAAACTGAATTAAGCAAAAAATGGGAAACTTATGACGAAGAACGTCGAAGGAAAAATATTGTAATGTATGGAATTATGGAATCTGAAACAAACTACTTCGAATTAGATGCGTTGATAAAAAAAGTATTAAAAGAAAATTTGGACATAGAATGTAATCGGCTTGATATAGATTTTGTCAAAAGATTAGGCGAAAAATCTGTGGGAAAATGTAGACCTGTATTGGTTGGATTGACAACTTGGGGCATGAAAGTAGAAGAGTCACAGCGGTCCTGGCACAGTTTGACCTCAAGTAACCCCGGATGGTACACTTTTCCAAAAAGGGCAAACCTAGGTGAATGTTGGAAACCTCGGAAGTTGGAGGGGATAGATGACGTCATTGACCAATAGTAAATCAAGATGGCGTTGGGAGGTGTGGTGGGGCGTGGCTGACAGAGCGTTAGTGTGTTTCTTGGCGGAAGTGGGGCTTAAAGTGGTGGGCGCGGTTTTGGAAGTGGGGGTTAAAGGGGGCGGGAATTGGACGTTAGATGAGATAATCGAATTCAGCCCAGTTGGATGGTACACTTTTCCAAAAAGGGCAAACCTCGGTTGAATGCGAAGTTGGAGGGGGGGACGTCATTGGCTTTGACCAATAGTAGCGCTGTAAAAATCAAGATGGCGTTGGGAGGTGTGGTGGGGTGAGGAATGGCTAAACGGGGGGTTGGCTTTAACCAATAGTGGCGCTTGACGGAGAGTGAACGGGGGGCGGGACGTTGACATTAGTCAGCAATTTTCAAGAATATGTTAATTTGACCTTGAAAAATATTGTAATTTGACACTTTAAATATACATGATAAAATTCAAGATACGTGACCGGATGTTAATATTTTTTTATGATTAAGCAATGTAATATGACACTTGAAATTTACATAATAAAAATACATGTTCAAACTTGTTTAAATGGACTTTGATCTTAAAATAATTTCACACGTGTCAGCAATTTTCAAGAATATGTTAATTTGACCTTGAAAAATATGATATCATCATCTTGTAACAAGTTCAAACTTGTTTGAAATAATTTTACATGTGTCAAAACACGTGACCGGATGCTAATATTTTTTTATGATTAAGCAATGTAATATGACACTTGAACGTGTTAGATAATAATTTGCAAATCTGAATTCCAAGAAAAGAATATTATGAGTCAGCAATTTTCAAGAATATGTTGAAATAGATATCATCTAACCTTGAAAAATATTGTAATTTGACACTTTAAGTATACACGATAAAATTCAAGATACGTGACCGGATGTTAATATTTTTTTATTGAATCAGCAATATAATATGACACTTGAAATTTACATAATAAAAATACATGTTCAAACTTGTTTGAATGGACTTTGATCTTAAAATAATTTTACACGTGTCAGCTATTCTCAAGAATATGTTGAAATAGATTTGACCTTGAAAAATATGATATCATCATCTTGCTACAAGTTCAAACTTGTTTGAATAAAAATACATGTTCAAACTTGTTTGAACATGTTTAAACTTGTTTGAATCGCATTAGATCTTAAAATAATTTTACACGTGTTATGAGATTAGATAATAATTTCTGCTGGTGGGGGATTTTTGGAGTGGTGGTAATCATATAAAAAAGGCGCTCAACATTACGGTAATATCAGTTTTCATTAAATTTTCATAATATTAATCAAAATGAATAGAGCAGAATTAAAATTTTTCATAATATTAATCAAAATGAATAGAGCAGAATTAAAATTATTTGATAGTTGTTTAGTGCGACCATGCATAAAAATGGACGACTTACCACTGAAAAAAAAATTAAAAATACTAAAAATGGAGCGGATTCTAACGAAACATGGGCCATCAATAAAAGTTTCACTGGATATAAGCCTAGATGGTACAGAAAACGAGTGGGTTTTTCTACCATCTAGGTTTGCAGTGTTGACGGACAACATGATTAAGTTATTTAACACAAAACCGGGGTATTTGATGGTGGAGGAGAAAATTGGAAGAAGTCACCAACTGAGACTGCGCCTATTCGAAGACGATGGTGATGATGATGATGATGACTATGTTCAAGAACATCAAAATTTTTAACAAATCATTCCTATATTGAATTTTATTACTGCAAGATATATATATTTTATTGTTATTGTTATAAAAAAATTGTAAAGTTTAGGTTTTTGATATTTAAAAAAAAAATAATACTAAATAAATTATGGATATTTTTGTAAAAAATGGTGTTTATTTCAATTCATTACAATTATGGGGTACAATGTCGCTACAAAATCATATTGATCTGTTTCAAAATTCGGAGATGATTTACCCAGAATATTTTAATGTGAGTATTGTTTGATAAGATCTGTTTAGAAAATTGTAGCCAAATATTTTTATAGATGGAATTTTATCAACTTATGGAGGCATGTCGTTGGAGTATACCTACAAAGTTAATCGACACATTACGGTATTCTTATTTAGAAGTTGATGATTGCTTTCATATTGCTGCATTTATAGTAAGAAATTGTTTGGATGCAATCTTATTTGTAAATTATGCGAAAAAGTTCAACTACTTTAAAAGAGATTTCAATCAGTTTGAAATATTACTAAATGAATGTTGTGATGATCTTACTCATGGAAGTAACTTGAGAAAAAATTGGGGTACATACGATATCCGCCGAAAACAATGGATTGGTGATAGTGCTAGACATGATGAGAGAATGTTTTTATGGTATGAACAAATAGATCCTAAAATTCTCTGTAGAATGCTATACCAACAAATGGATGGTGGAAATATACCGAAATGGTTCGAGCCATGGATATGTGCTACAAATTGTAATGAAATAGACAGATGTGATTGTGGAAGAAATAGTGATGATCATGATTGTATATAGAAATAAAAACATGAATATAATTGTCTATGATAAGTTTTTTTAAAAATGTGTTTGTATTTACAATAAAAAACACCTATAATTTAATTAATCATTGTTTTGTTTTATCTATGAAATGACCTCACCACCTTATTTTCAGGTTATAAATACACCTTGTTTGTGATAATTATATTCGCACCATCAAGTAATTTTGAGTAATAAACATGAATCAAAAAACATTTGTATTACAACAATATTTTTATATTGCTTGAAATTTACATAATAAAAATACATGTTCAAACTTGTTTGAATGGACTTTGATCTTAAAATAATTTTACACGTGTCAGCTATTCTCAAGAATATGTTGAAATAGATTTGACCTTGAAAAATATGATATCATCATCCTGTTACAAGTTCAAACTTGTTTGAATAAAAATACATGTTCAAACTTGTTTGAACATGTTTAAACTTGTTTGAATCGCATTAGATCTTAAAATAATTTTACACGTGTTATGAGATTAGAATAAAGGTTTTATTTAATAAAAATCTTATAAATATTTTTTTTTTATTTATTAATGATTAAAATTTACATTTTAAAAAAAATTTACAGAAAAAAATTATTATTATGAATCTGAAAAAACACACAAAGTATTGGTGACACTACAGTTCAATAAATTCATCAAATCCATTCCTATAACGACCTGCATTCATAGAGAAATTTTTCATTATTACAACAAATCCATTTGGTGAACTCCAACAATGTCGACATAAATCATGAAATTTTTGAAAATTCATATCAGAGCCAACATGATCGTAGAATATGTGTTTTAGATTCATTTCGTCCGTTTTGAATAACACCAAGCAATTAACATTGTCCCTTATGTTATGCTTTGGAACACGTGCGTAGCTCTGACATAGATAGAAACAATCAATTTTTCGATGACGGCCCATACTAAAGTATTCTCTAATTCTCTGTTGTGAATGACAGCTCACATCATCAAAAATGAAAAGACTTTTTTCTCGAGCTTCATTCGGACTAAGAATTTCACTAGTATCACTAAATGGAAAATATCCAACCCCTTCCACTAATTTTAAAGTCTCTTCTAGTAATTGATATTTCGGTTAGTAAACAGATTTACTGTAAACATAAATGTTTTCAAAGTGTAAACCATTTTCATCTTAAATTAAATTCAACATAACATTGGTTTTACCACAACCACTAGGGCCACATATGATATCATCATCTTGTAACAAGTTCAAACTTGTTTGAAATAATTTTACATGTGTCAAAACACGTGACCGGATATTAATATTTTTTTATGATTAAGCAATGTAATATGACACTTGAAATTTACATAATAAAAATACATGTTCAAACTTGTTTAAATGGACTTTGATCTTAAAATAATTTTACACGTGTCAGCTATTCTCAAAAATATGTTGAAATAGATTTGACTTTGAAAAATATGATATCATAATCCTGTTACAAGTTCAAACTTGTTTGAATAAAAATACATGTTCAAACTTGTTTGAACATGTTTAAACTTGTTTGAATCGCATTAGATCTTAAAATAATTTTACACGTGTTATGAGATTAGAATAAAGGTTTTATTTAATAAAAATCTTATAAATATTTTTTTTTTATTTATTAATGATTAAAATTTACATTTTAAAAAAAATTTACAGAAAAAAATTATTATTATGAATCTGAAAAAACACACAAAGTATTGGTGACACTACAGTATGGGATTAAAAAAGAAAAAGACGAAAAAGGCAAAGAAAACTATAAACTTTATAGCATCAGTGCGAAAGGCACGAAATGCCTTGTTTCTAAACAGACCAGTATTAAACTGGTCAAAACCAGTATTAAACAGACCTGTTTCTAAACAGACCAGTATTAAACCGGTCAAAACCAGTATTAAACAGACCTGTTTCTAAACAGACCTATTATTTCAAGTTACTCCATCAGTCAGTTCACAACCGATACAGTTTTTTTTTGATAAACATGTTTAAATGTGAATATTGTGATCTCATATTTTCTCGGAAATTTAATAAAAATAGACACATTCAGCGTTGTCACGCCTCTGATTTCAACAATGCTATTCAAAATATACATAATGATAAAGATTGTTCTATTGCTGAATCTAGTAAAAGAAAACGAACATTGAGCAATTCTTCAAAGAGTTCGGAATCTATCGTTGCTAAAACTTCAAAGTTAAAACCAAATGATGATGAATCATATGATGATATTTCATTTAATGAATCAGAGAGTAGCAATCAAAGGTTTAATCTGGAAATGAGTAGTGATAGAAGCAAATTGGATAATTCACAAACTAAACAATACAAGGAATATGAATCAGCTATGAATAGTAAGAGTGTCCTAGAGGTTGATGAAAATATTTCTTATTATAATGTTGATCCCAATGTATTAATTGATACATTAAGAAGTCTATATTCTACAGATGTTGGAAAAGAAATACTGTCTATAATTCATCACTTGCGAAAAACAAATATAATTAAATAACAAGTTGATATTAACTTTTAACATAAAATTAGTAATTTCTTATTAAAAATCATTTATGTATTTTGTTTTAATCTAAAATTGTAATTTTTTTTTAAATAAAATTTTTTTTTTATCTAATCTGTAGTACAAGTTGATTTATTATTATTCCTTATAAAGAGCTTATTATCTAGGTTGATTGCTGATGCTTGTTAGGTTATTAAGCGCTGTTTATCAACTGTATAGGTCATTTAATTTGTGATCTTTCATGTGATAACATGCTTCAGACAACGAAACAGCTAGCTAAGTTGAGAGATATTATACAGAAAAAGTATAACGCACTCAAAGCTGATGAACAAACAGCGACCATTTCATTAGAAAAAGCATTTAAGCCCATCACTGATCCGTTGAATAAGCTAGTAGAAAAACAAGAGAACAAAAATGATTTTACTCGAATTAATATAAAACGCAAGATGGAAGATGATACATTAGAAGACAATAAAGATGAACTATTAAATTATACGCCAATGAAGGCTCGAAAATTATTTGAAGATACTCCAGTAGTCACAAAACAAAATCTATCAGACACCTATGAGGATGATGCATTACACACTCCTGATGTTGTATTTAGGGAGATTATAAAATCACCAGAGAATAATCAGCATGCACTTCAGCATTTTACAAAGACTTATGGAGATATGGCCGGTAAATACATTTATTTTATATTATCGAATAAAGATGATAAGCTTATCGATAATATTTACGGATTACGTTATGATAATGCTGCTGATAGATTATATGTAGGTAATTCAGTGGTTCACATTAAGCATAACGATATACAAGTCAACGAAAAATGGTACGACGGGACATCAGGTTTATATGAGCTTTTAGTAAAACAGATACCAAAACATTATTCAGAGCAAGACATGCGTAACTATTTAGAAATTGTAACATCAACAAACGCTTATAGACGGAATTATGACTCTCGGGGTCAAATTCAAGGAACTAGAGGTTTAAAGTATAAAAAAATCATTAAGAAACATCTATACCCATCGGCTCCTGCTTCTGGTAGCGGTCTAACATTATCACGAGTAACTAATAATCCCATAGATTATGTGTACTGGAATACAATCGACGAACTTTGCGACAGATTACGGCTGTTATGCGCATCACGTGACGCGGGAAATTTCAGCCACCAAAATGAGATAAATAGTTTGATACAAGAGTTAAGGGAAGAAAACATAATATACTGAAAACCGGACCTGTTTCTAAACAGACCAGTATTAAACCGATCAAAACCAGTATTAAACCGGTCAAAAACAGTATTAAACAGACCTGTTTAGATACAGACCTGTTTAGATGCAGATCTGTTTAGATACTGACCTGTTTAGTTACAGACCTGTTTAGATACAGACCTGTTTAGAAACAGACCTGTTAAGATACAGACCTGTTTAGATACAGACCTGTTTAGTATTATCGGAGTAATTTGGAGTAATATCGGAGTAATTTGGAGTAATATCGGAGTAATATCGGAGTAATTTGGAGTAATATCGGAGTAATTTGGAGTAATTTTTCCCAACCCCAGGTATTAGTGTAGAAGATGTTTGTGAATCAATATGAATTCTGATTCAAAATAATGATAATTTACCTTAAATGATGATGGATCCAAAGTTAAAGTCCGGTGGTTAGGGTTCGACTCTTTACATGATTCATATATTGATAAAAAAAGTCTTATTTCATAGTGGACCGCTTTTGTGAACATATTTGTGTTTTATAAAAAAAAAAATAAAAATAAAAAATATCACATTGTAAAAATATTTTTTTTATTGTAAAATTTTATCTATAACATATAAAAACAGAGTTGTATTATAATAATATTTAAAAAATATATATTTATAAATTATCGAAAATACATTATAATTATTATTCTGAAAAGTGTCCATTGTCATCATCATCATCATCATCATTATCTTTCTTCATAAGATAATTTTCAATTATTTCTTTCACTTGAACATAGTCGGATAACTCGTCTGATGTAAATACACTGTAGTAAGATTGTTCAAAAATGGATAGTCCTACAATTCCATCTTTTTGTCCAGAGTGGATATTTTTTAAAATCCAGTTCCAAATTTGTTTGTCTTCATCGTCTGACGATGGGGAAAATTTCACTTCTAAGTCCATTTGTTCTACCTTATCAATAAGGTAGTTTAAAGTTTCCGGTCGACCACATTTAATTGCCATATTAACCGATGTTTTAAAATACTTTGTTAACACATTGTTTATAGTACTTAAACTACAATTATCTTTAATCATATTAACAATACAGTTGTTATCACTATTATGATTACCAAAGTCTTGCATTTTGTATGTTTAAACTAACACTAAATTGTTTTCTATAATAATTCAACCTAACTATCAATTTTTTGACACCCCCACCACTACTCTATCAATTGTTCATGCGCACTACTCTATCAATTGTTTGTACACCTATCACAATACCGAACCACTTTGAGGATCATCACAACAACAGCAGGACACATTTCTGAAACAACAGCAAAAATTAGCTAAATATTAAAAACATAAAATATAAAATACTTACACTCAACAAATAATGCTATAGTGGCCCCATGGTTTTGTTTCACATGAATTGTGAGTAATGTGTCGTTTTTGGTCAAATGGTGATAAGCCCACTTTCTGCTGTTTGATGGTATGTAAGCGGTGTCGCTTGGATTGGATGCTTTGCTGAACACGGTAAAAGTTACGGTTCTCAAGCAAACACCGCTTATAGTCCTCAAAAGTAAGTTTTCGGATAGCTGACTTCTTGAGACCCTTGGATCGTTTAGTCTCTTTTTTATTTTGCACCCGAATAGCATACATTTTGCTACGTAATCCGACAAATTCTAGCATAACATCACCATTATTTTCATCGGACATTAAACCCTTGACTTTCTTATTACGTAGTGGTATACCATAGACGTTGTCGGGTGCATAGTCAGCCGTATCAAAACGATTAATATCCTGTTTCATGACCTCATAGACGTCAGTATTTCTCACGCTATAAATTAGACTATCGGTGTCTGTGTATAATAACCTGACATTTGTGGGGTTGTACCGTTGGTACATGTAGTTGTAGTGGAAGTCATACACAAACGTTTTCGATATGTCTAAAATTGTGAAGCCTATGTAGATGGGTTTGTTGAAACGTATCTGTGATTTTTTCATTTCAACAATACTGACGTCATTGTCGAGCACCATCATACTGTGAAAATTGGGATTGGCAATTAATTTCTTCACACCATGTTTTCCATCCCAATTTTTTCGTATGTACACAACCCGATGTTTCCTCACATTCTCCATGGTTTTACCGAAGATGGCATTAATCATGAGTTTGAATAATGCTTTTTCAAACTCATTTGAGGCGTTCTTGCGCATCTCGGTATTGAAATCAATATATGGTTTCAACCATGCAGATTGATCGAATTGTAACACACGGTGGTATTTTGTTACCTTAACACCGAGTTGTGTATACAGTTTTAAATTCCTGTAGTGCACGACATAGTTGGTCTTATTGTAAAGGGTTGACAGAAGATATTTTTGTTTTGATCCAGGTGGTTTCGTTGTCTCCGGACATGGCGGTAAATCGCTAAAGTTATCATGTAGATGTTGGGGTATTTCAAGGTCTACTTCTAAAATGTACCCGACTGGTGAATCATCTGCAACATCCTCGATGTTTGGTGTGTCGACCCACTTAAAATTTCCTGTTGGTAGGTATCCACACATTGCTGCACCATATAGGTTCACCACATCGTAATACATAAGGTAGACATCTTCTTGAGTTTTATCATACCCCTCTTCCATGTACTTATTGTTTGCCTTAGCATAGCGATTAGAACATTGACTTACACCGCCTCTGATTCCTTTCTCGATAAACAACAAGTCATCAATATCCGTGAACAATTCCAATTTGATATTGGTGTATTTCAACATGGCGCTCCACGTATAGCCAGGAAGTGTGTAATAGTGACTAGGATCGAGACTATAGCTATGAATACAAGTGTTACGGAAATTTTCAAAAATATCCGCAAGTAGTAACACATCAGTTTTCATATACAGGTCTGAATAATCACCTAGTGTATGTAAATTGAATGTGTTCCATACCTGTATCGCATGGTTATAATCCTCATCCGTTATGTGTTCATCTGTTAACACACTGTAGAACGCCTCCTTTGGTGGTAATTTTGTCTCTTGGAGACGTCCCCAGCTACTCATGTATTCATATGGAAATACACCTTTTCTCGTTAGCAATTGAAATTGTTCATCATTACTGACCTATAAAAAATTAAAAAACAAATTACAACCCTGTATTAAAAATTAATTATTTTTTATCATTTACCTCTTTATGTAAAATGGATTTTTTATCATTATCTAAATATGAGGCCAGATTTTCCAACTTGTCTGCGAGAAATCGGAAGGAATCAATGAATCTTAATTGAATGTCCGAGACGTGCTTTGTGAAACTGATGTACTTTTCTTTGTTGATGGGCAACACATCAACTTGACCGTCGATTTCCGTCAGCAGAGCTTCAATAATAAAATGCGAATCGTATCCACTTAAGTTGTGCATCACAACAGGTATCACCCTTGAATCTTGATAATGCAGATTACAAAATTGGTGTGCTGCTCCACGGTAGATACCTAAAATAGATTAATATAAAATTAGATGAAATTAAAAAATAATAAATAAATTACATTACCTGTGCGATGTGAATGGTCGCGAACACGTATGGAATTGGATACGAAATCTTTACCACAAATGTGACACTTCTCTGCTGACATAAAATCCAGTTCTTGTTCGACGGTGAGCGGATACATTGGTTTAACGTGTTTTATTTTTTGCTCTAATGAGTACGCTACTTGTTCCAGTTCATGAACAAACCACTTGACACAATCAGCACCACGGTATGCCTTATAAAACGATTGGTTGGGATCATGGGTACAATGAACATAGTAACCTACACTGTAGGGTACATGTTTTTGAATATTTTTTGTATAAGACCCATGATCCATTTCCATGTCTTCATGATGTTGTGGTACCAATAACGCCTCAAAGTCAGCGTACACCATATACTCAACACGTTCCTTGCTGTTGAAATCTTTGAACTCAACGAACCGCTCGTCATCAGTTTCAGGCATTCGTACCCGCACTGCTTCTTTCTCACCACAATTTACTGAATGCTGTTGGAGTTTGACTTCTGTAGCAAAATAGTTGAGACATCGATCACATAAATAAATTTTATGTCTATTACTCTTTACACTCGATCGACTCAACTTTGCTAAATTTTTTATCCAGCAAAAGTGGTGACTGTTCCCATTCTCCACAGCCAATAGATGAATTTTCTTCCCCGCAGTGTTCGAGCTAACGCGTACAGGGAAAATTTCTAAATCACGTAGAAACGTATCTTTGTAGCCGTACACATTAATCGATAGCTGCGGGTTCATCTTTTCAAATTTATTAATTTGATCCAGAGACATGGGAAACTTTAATCCATCATATTTCAAATAATGACTATAGTGCGGGTACTTATTCAAGCGTTGAGGATGCTTTTCAACCGGGTACAGTGCTGACATTATCGACCATAAAAAGCAATGTTGGTCATCATTCTGGACATTAATCACAGCCAATTTATTTCTGATAACTGGTGGTAGTTCACAAAATGTTCCAGCTGTGATCGGAGAGTACTTATTCATGTGGACTCGAATATTTATGATCATGTCAAGAGCCCAACCGCTATCGCGTTCCTGGAATTTTTCCAATTTTTTCAGCAAATAGTTTTTGACATGATCATTGTACCACTCCTGCATGTCCGTTGTCAGATACATTTCCTTGGCCGACGTTATAAAAGTTTTCAAATCCTCCTCTTTGGTGGTGGGCTTAATAAAATTGCCCGTGAACATAATATACACCTGAAATAAAATTCAAGATCTCATTAGACTATTTAAATTATAAATCTTAAATTTTACTTACCTTGAGGGGATGCTTCACTAGCTCACGCCGAACGTGTCTTCTAAACATTGGAAATGCCCGGTTGAAAAATATATTTGGATCTTTATAATCCAAATTTGTAATCATACCAGTCTTCACCCTGCCCTGATGGTGGGTTTCAATTGTCTCCCAGATTAGATGTCGATTTTGTTTTTTGGTGACTCCACCACCTTGTTTAACTAAATCTAATCGCAGTCGGTGAAGTTGCCGCTGGTATGATTTACAAAGTCCAATATTAGCTTCAAGACGCAGAGGATTTTCTTTCTTTAACATCAACATCTTTTTGAATAAGCGGATGTTCTGCTTATTAAGTATCATCCATCGCTCAGCTTCCTCCACCGTCTTGATGAGCCTCAACGCTCTCTCCACTTTCTTCATCATATCAGTGCTACCACCTTGAGGTACCACGTTTAGCGTCTGCATAACATTTTGTTCATAGGTGTCCATCTTTCAAAAAAATTATATTTAAGTTTCACAATATTATTTAAAAAATTTATACACTTACCGTTATATTTTCAAATACTAAGCAAAATATACGTTACCGAACGTTCAACACTAAAGTTAACTTACAACTGAGTAATATTTGTTTTTTGTATAAAATATATAGACTAAGTTTAGAATAATAAATATATCAAAAACAAAATAATAATAATAATAATAATAATAATAATAATAATAAAAATAACGTAAAAAATATATGCGGAAAAAACTAACTGAAGCAAAGGTGAATTTCAAAAGAGATACTTCAACAGCTACGTACATCACTTTTTATAGCATTATCCCCACCACTAAAAAAGTTGTAATTTGATATTTTTATAATCGTAATTCAAACTAATTATTTTTTCTTGGAATTCAGACATGTTTAAACAAGTTCAAACAAGTTTAAACATGTATTTTTATTATGTAAATTTCAAGTGTCATATTATATTGCTTAATCATAAAAAAATATTAACATCCGGTCACGTATCTTGAATTTTATCATGTCTACTTAAAGTGTCAAATTACAATATTTTTCAAGGTTAGATGATATCTATTTCAACATATTCTTGAAAATTGCAGACTCATAATATTCTTTTCTTGGAATTCAGACTTGCAAATTATTATCTAACACGTTCAAGTGTCATATTACATTGCTTAATCATAAAAAAATATTAGCATCCGGTCACGTGTTTTGACACATGTAAAATTATTTCAAACAAGTTTGAACTTGTTACAAGATGATGATATCATATTTTTCAAGGTCAAATTAACATATTCTTGAAAATTGCTGACACGTGTAAAATTATTTTAAGATCAAAGTCCATTCAAACAAGTTTGAACATGTATTTTTATTATGTAAATTTCAAGTGTCATATTACATTGCTTAATCATAAAAAAAAAAAAATATTAACATCCGGTCACGTGTAAAATTATTTCAAACAAGTTTGAACTTGTAACAGGATGATGATATCATATTTTTCAAGGTCAAATTAACATATTCTTGAAAATTGCTGACTAATGTCAACGTCCCGCCCCCCCGTTCACTCTCCGCCACTATTGGTTAAAGCCAATGACGTCATCAATGCTTAGGCAGCCATTATTCTCCTCCACCACACCTCCCGACGCCATCTTAATTTACTATTGGCCAATGCCGAGGTTTCCAACATTCACCTAGGTTTGCCCTTACGTCCCGCCCCCTGTTCACTCTCCGCCACTATTGGTTAAAGCCAACCCCCCGTTTAGCCATTCCTCACCCCACCACACCTCCCAACGCCATCTTGATTTACTATTGGTCAATGACGTCATCAATGCTTAGGCAGCCATTATTCCCCAACACCACACCTCCCGACGCCATCTTGATTTACTATTGGTCAATGCCGAGGTTTCCAACATTCAGAAAATTGCTGACTAATGTCAACGTCCCGCCCCCCGTTCACTCTCCGCCACTATTGGTCAAAGCCAATGACGTCATCAATGCTTAGGCAGCCATTATTCTCCTCCACCACACCCCCCGACGCCATCTTGATTTACTATTGGTCAATGCCGAGGTTTCCAACATTCACCTAGGTTTGCCCTTACGTCCCGCCCCCTGTTCACTCTCCGCCACTATTGGTTGAAGCCAATGACGTCATCAATGCTTAGGCAGCCATTATTCTCCTCCACCACACCTCCCGACGCCATCTTGATTTACTATTGGTCAATGCCGAGGTTTCCAACATTCACCTAGGTTTGCCCTTACGTCCCGCCCTCTGTTCACTCTCCGCCACTATTGGTTGAAGCCAACCCCCCCGTTTAGCCATTCCTCACCCCACCACACCTCCCAACGCCATTTTGATTTTTACAGCGCTACTATTGGTCAATGACGTCATCTATCCCCTCCAACTTCGCATTCAACCGAGGTTTCCCACATTCACCTAGGTTTGCCCTTTTTTGAAAAGTGTACCATTCTTTTGCGCCAGGAGTGGGCTGACTCTTCTACGAAAAGTAAGAATCAAATTTTTCGTTATCAGAAAATTTTCAAAGAATTTTTATTCTTACCCTTCGTCCAATATTCATGAACTTATAACAAAATTCATCATCAAACTATTGGTCAATGACGTCCCCCCTCCAACTTCGCATTCAACCGAGGTTTGCCCTTTTTTGGAAAAGTGTACCATCCAACTGGGCTGAAAGTGGGCTCGATTATCTCATCTAACGTCCAATTCCCGCCCCCTTTAACCCCCACTTGCTGACACGTGTAAAATTATTTTAAGATCAAAGTCCATTCAAACAAGTTTGAACATGTATTTTTATTATGTAAATTTCAAGTGTCATATTACATTGCTAATTCAATAAAAAAAAAATATTAACATCCGGTCACGTGTCTTGAATTTTATCATGTATATTTAAAGTGTCAAATTACAATATTTTTCAAGGTCAAATTAACATATTCTTTAAAATTGCTGACTAATGTCAACGTCCCGCCCCCCGTTCACTCTCCGCCACTATTGGTCAAAGCCAACCCCCCCCGTTTAGCCATTCCTCACCCCACCACACCTCCCAACGCCATCTTGATTTACTATTGGTCAATGACGTCATCAATGCTTAGGCAGCCATTATTCCCCAACACCACACCTCCCGACGCCATCTTGATTTACTATTGGTCAATGCCGAGGTTTCCAACATTCAGAAAATTGCTGACTAATGTCAACGTCCCGCCCCCCGTTCACTCTCCGCCACTATTGGTCAAAGCCAATGACGTCATCAATGCTTAGGCAGCCATTATTCTCCTCCACCACACCCCCCGACGCCATCTTGATTTACTATTGGTCAATGCCGAGGTTTCCAACATTCACCTAGGTTTGCCCTTACGTCCCGCCCCCTGTTCACTCTCCGCCACTATTGGTTGAAGCCAATGACGTCATCAATGCTTAGGCAGCCATTATTCTCCTCCACCACACCTCCCGACGCCATCTTGATTTACTATTGGTCAATGCCGAGGTTTCCAACATTCACCTAGGTTTGCCCTTACGTCCCGCCCCCTGTTCACTCTCCGCCACTATTGGTTGAAGCCAACCCCCCCGTTTAGCCATTCCTCACCCCACCACACCTCCCAACGCCATTTTGATTTTTACAGCGCTACTATTGGTCAATGACGTCATCTATCCCCTCCAACTTCGCATTCAACCGAGGTTTCCCACATTCACCTAGGTTTGCCCTTTTTTGAAAAGTGTACCATTCTTTTGCGCCAGGAGTGGGCTGACTCTTCTACTCATGAAGCTAACAATATTACAAAGAAAAAAATACCTCAATGGAACCGATATCTTTATAACAGAAGACATGTCACAAAAAACATTACAAAGACGTAGAGAATTAAGGCCAATTTTAGAAAAATTCCGAAACGAGGGCAAAAAAGCCATTTTCAAAAAAGATGATTTGTGGATAGATGGGATTAAATGGAATGAAAACAATTTTAAATATCAAGAAAATGATAAAATCAAATCACATATCATAAATGATAAAAAGAGGCCTAATGAAAATAGCCCCGAAAAAAGTTTTACAGTAAAAACAATTGCACGAGAGTCCAAAAAAAAACCACAAACCGGATCTCTTTCACAAACATCTATTTCGAACTTCGCAAGAATACGATCTAATTCCATGGGTTCTTCAACAGCAAATAATCTAAGTAATGAAAAAGAAAATGAAAAATCAAATAAACTACAAAAAGATACATAGCCACCATCCGAGGTTCCCGGTATTGAAAATAAGACGAAAAGAATTTGTCAAACGGATAAGCACATGGACTGGATAACAAAAAATAGATATAAACAATTTAACAATCTCTCAAGACGACTGGTAACCGTGAGAGATCATAACCAAATACCTCCTCCCAATATAAAGGTAAAGCAAAATGCTGAAAACACACGAAGAGTAGAACCAAAAACATATATATGCACACTTAACGTACGTACTTTAAAAACGGAAGATAGAATGATCGAGCTGGAAAACGCGTTAAATAAATTAAAATGGGATGTATTAGGTATATCAGAAATAAGAAGAAATTTTACAAAAATAGAAGAAACTGAAAATGGTAACCTATTTCTACACTCATCTGCGATAAATGGGCAATATGGTGTTGGTTTCCTGGTAAATAAGAAATGTAAAAATGACATTGAAGAATTTATACCAATTAATGAAAGAATAGTTACGCTAAAAATAAGAATTAACAAAATGGTAATATTAATTATTCAAGTACATGCCCCAACAGCTGTATCTCCAAACGAAGAAATAGAAGAATTTTATAACAAATTGGAAGAAACTATTAAAATACATAAGAAAAGAATATATTATTTTATAATCATGGGAGATTTTAATAGCAGAGTGGGGAGAGCTAATCCAGGAGAAGAACACTTGATAGGGAAATATCATTTTGGCGAAAGAAATGATCGTGGTGAAAATTTATTAAACTTCGCGTCTAGTCATAATTTAAAAATTGGCAATACCTTCTACCAAAGTAGGCAGAATAAAAAATGGACTTGGTTATCTCCAAATAAAGACAAGTTTGAGTTAGACTACATTTTGATAAAAGATCTAAAAATTATAAATAACATTGAAGTGTTGAATCGTGTTGAATTTGACACTGATCATAGAATGTTGAGAGCATCTTTGGCGATGAATTCTAAACATACCAGAAAAGAAATGCATAAACAGAAACAAAGTTTGTTTGTAAATAATATAAATAAAGATGAGTATACCGCAGAGATAAGAAAAAATCTGGATATACCAACGGATGAAAAACATATTCCTACAAACCAATATTATGATCTGATAAAAAACGGCATTATCAACAGTGCTAAAGAATCAAACAAATGTATGCAAAAAAACATCAAAACAAATAAGTTAACGGAAAAAACTCTCCATATCATTGCCAAACGAGAAGAAATGAAAAATATTGATCCGAGAACATCCGAGCTAGAAAAGGAATATCGTGAAACCAAAAAGCTTGCTAAAAAGGCTATACGTAAAGACATTAAGGCCTATCGTGAAAAAATTATTAACGATATTCTAGAAAAGTGCAATTCGTCAACTAAAAAAGTTAACAAAGAACTCAACTATAAACGCTCGTGGATAAAATCGCTTAAAGATTCCAATGACCAAGAACAATTCAATCGCACAGAAATAAATCTTATAGCCACAGAATTCTATAAAAATCTATACAGCCATGAAAGGGAGTCAGAAATACTAGAAACAAAGTTTGATCTTAATATTACTGATGAAGAAATACCCCCAATTTTAAATGATGAGATAGAATTTGTATTGGAAAATTTAAAATTAGAAAGAGCAGCAGGGCCAGATGGAATTACAAATGAACATTTAAAGTTTGCCAAAGATGTGTTATGTGAGCCGCTGAAAATTCTATTTAATAAAATATTAATAACTGGTAAAATTCCTGAAGAATGGCGGTTGACAAAAATTACACTAATTCATAAAAAAGATGAAAAAAATAATATTTGTAATTATAGGCCAATTAGCCTCGCATCAGCTGTTTACAGAGTCTTTAGCAAGGCTATACAAATACGAATTTCTCCAATACTAAATGAATACCAATCTCCAAACCAAGTTGGATTCAGAAAAAATTTTTCAACATTGGACAACATCTTAACTATAAATCAAATTATTGAAAAAACAACAGAGTACCAAAGAACAATATATATGGCCTTTATAGACTTCAATAAAGCATTTGACTCTGTATTTCATAAATATATGATATATGCGTTATATAACAGCGGATTACACTTCAAATATATAAATCTGATCAAAGAAATGTACACCAATAATAAGATGTATGTAGAAACAGAAATATCAGGACCAACTTTTGAGCAAAATAGAGGTGTGAGACAGGGTGATCCCCTGTCCGCTGATATTTTCAACTGCATCCTAGAAACTATATTCAGACATATGGAATGGGATAGTTATGGCTTAAATATAAATGGAGAATATCTATCCAATCTCAGGTTTGCAGATGATGTAGTAATCTTTGCTGAATCAGCTGAAAAGCTGGAGACTATGTTAATGGAACTAGCTACAGAGATTAAAAAAGCGGGGCTATCCATCAATTATAATAAAACTGCAATCATTACCAACGGTACACACAGAAAAATATCAATTGAAGGGTATGAATTGAAATACACCGAAGATTACATTTACTTAGGACAGCTAGTTAGTTTCGTCAACAAGGAAACAAAAGAGGTGCAAAGAAGATGTATTACAGCTTGGAAGAAATTCTGGTCCTTAAAAGAAATTTTAAAAGGAAACTTTCATTGGACAATTAAGCAGAAAGTCATGGATACATGCATCTTACCGGTAATGCTCTACGGATGTCAAACTTGGTCTAGGAAAGACACAACAAACACAGCAATAGGAGTGTGTCAAAGAAAAATGGAAAGAGCAATACTAAATATACGACTACGCGATAAAATAACAAACAACAGTATCCGTCGTAAAACAGATCTTAAAGATGCGGTCTTCATGGCAAAAAAACTCAAGTGGTCTTGGGCCGGTCACATTCTAAGAACGCAAGATGACCGATGGACTAAAAAACTAATATATTGGACACCTAATTACTGCAAAAGAAGGCAAGGAAGGCAGAATATAAGATGGATGGACGAATTTAAACGCTATGCTGGTAACGAGTGGACCAGATTTGCAAGGGACAGACATGCGTGGAAAAATGCAATAAAAATCTTGCCAGCAATCTAAAAACATAAAAAATTTAAAATTACTTTTCCTTAAAAATGGAGGAGAGGCCCATACCCACTTAGTGGGTCCAGTGGCTAATTATTATTATTATTATTATATATATATTTAGTTTTTTGCCACTCGGCGAGATCCTCATTTGCTCTCACATCACCGATACGTCGAGTGTGTCGATATTTCTGACACCTAGTATCTATCTGAATATCGATAGGTAAGATTCCTGCCAGCACCAGTGCCGTGTTTGTAGACATTGTTCGAAAACCACAACAGATTTTCAAGGCAATCCTGCGTTGAACCCCTGAAAGTAGTTTTCTGTATTTGTTCCATTGGAGAGCTCGACTCCATATGGGTGTAGCATACAACATGATTGAGTGGGCGACATTCGCCAAGGTCCTTCGGTTGCTCGATTTCGGACCACCAATGTTTGGCATGATCCTGCTGAGTGCCGCTATTGATGGTAGTCGCAATTACTTGTTGTTTCATACTACAATTGTGGTCAAAAATAACACCAAGATATTTCAAATGTGCACTGGTATCGATTATCACATTTCCCACCTGTAGCGAAGCTGTTTTGAATTTTCTTCCACCGCAGAGGATTATGGCTTCAGTTTTTTCTGGTGATATTCTGAGCCCCTTCTTGTCTAATTCTCTACTTAAAGTAAGTAGAGCCCAGTTGATGTTGCAGACCACCTCTGTTTGTGTCTTTGCCTTCGAAATAATTGCTGTGTCATCAGCAAAGCCTAATATCACGGTACCAGTCGGAACTTGCACACGTAATACTTCGTCGTAAAAGATATTCCACAGCAAAGGTCCCAAAATAGATCCCTGTGGAACGCCACATTCCATTTTCATTACCATCTGCTTGCCTACCAAAATTGATCTGTCGGATAAATAATCCGATATTATGCGACAAAGATAGTTAGATACGCCCATATTCCTTAATGAACGTAGGATTTCTTCCCAAGGTGCCGAGTTAAAGGCATTTCGAATGTCTAGTGTGGCCATTATGCACAGTTCTCGATTATTGGGAGCCTTGAGCCTTGATTATGTCATCGACTACTTTTAGCACTTCGTGCATGGCGTCAATCGTAGATCTTCCCCTTCGAAATCCATATTGGTGCTGGTACAGTTTGGCCTCTACTTCATCGTACAGCCTTTTCGCAATGAGACGCTCGAATAATTTGCCGAAGATGTCTAGGAGACATATTGGTCTGTATTTACTCGAACCACTTTTTAGGATAAGTACTAATTGAGCCTTTTTCCATGCTGATGGGAATTTTCCTTCCTTGAGAAGCCCGTTATAGACTAATAGAATAGCCTCCGGCTCTGATATGGCAGCAGCTTTCACTACTTCCGGGGGAATTTTGTCTGGTCCTGTGGCCTTTTTGTTCTTGATTCTTGACAGAGCATCATCTAATTCCTCGGCTGTCAACTTGTTAAATGAAAGATCATCCAATATTTCCTCTCTAGGTAATCTCTTTTTGGCAGGTGGAAACAATTCCTTCGCGATTTCAAGCTGTTCCGAATCTTCAAGAATAACCGGTGGGTATATTTTGGCTTGTTTCATAACAATTTTATAGCCCAAGCCCCAAATATCTTTGTCGATTTCCTCACAGAGTTTATTCCAAGCTAATTTTTTTGATTTGATAATGGCCATTTTAAGGGATTTCTTGCCTACTTTATAATTATCACTTAGTATCTTTTTTTCAGCTAGTGAAGATTTTTTATTACGATTGCTACGAACCAGTATCCTTTTACTTCTGAGGCATTTCTTGCGAAGCCCGGCTATTTGTTCGTTCCACCAATACGCCGGTCGTCGTTTAGTATTGTTTCTTTTAGCGCTGAATGACTTGTTGCATGCTTTCGTACATTCTTCAACGAGAATTTCAGCAGTTAATTCGTCTATATTCAATTTTCTCGCTGACATTCCATCCTTGAAGTTTTTTATAAAGTTCTGAATACTGCCTATCTTCCATCCCGTAGGCTTCTCGGGGTTAGTGGATTTTTTCACCTTCAGAGAAGCGGCAACCTCGTAATATAGATACATGTGGTCGCTTAGGGTTTCTTCCTCCAGAACTTTCCAACAACTGGTATTCGAAGCGATATTTTCGGATGCTAGAGTGAGATCAATTATTGAGTAGCTAGTGTTTCTTCGGAAAGTTGGTTCGTTACCTTGGTTATGGACCACTAGATTATTCCCGGCGATCCAGTCTAAGAGAATATTTCCTCTTTTATCATTAGTTTTTTCACCCCACACCGTCGATTTGGCATTGAAATCTCCTGCCAATATATATTTTTCTCCCTGAATCATGCTGCGTTGGAGTCTGCTCAAGAAATTCTCAAATTCGTTCAGGGTGCAATTGGGTGAGATATAGCATGGATAATAATGCACTCCGTTGATTTTGAGTGAAACAAAACTTTTGCTGTCCAGGTTCCTGCTGTTAATTGCGATATTTTTATTCAAAATTTTAATTGCAACTTGGTAGGTTTTGTCAGTGAGCCAGCCTGGTTTCAGTACAGTTTTAACATTTGGTTCGGAGATAAGAAGAAGATCAATGTTTTGTGAAGCTGCGTAGACACATGCTAAGTTCATCGCTTCGGCAACTCTACCTGAATTTAGCTGCAGGACTTTTATCTGCATTATGTATCATTCACTGTTTCTTCCCTTACAAGTCCTTTCCTTCTGTTTCTGTAGTCATTTACTAATTTTGCATAAATCGGGCATAGCATACTGTCCATTCTACGACCTTGTCCCTTGCAGTTTAAACATTTTGGAGGATTTTTGCAGTCTCTAACGACGTGGTCTCTTTCTCCACATTTAAAACATCTATTTCCCGTTTCTTCTTTATTCGGACACTTCATTGCGTTGTGACCAAACTCTAGACATTTGAAACATCTCCTGGGTGAAATCTTCTCCTCGATTCTGCATCTACTCCATCCAACATATATTCGGGTATACTGTAGCAATTGCCTCATCGATCCTATCGGTAAGGTGACAAAAGCGTGTCAATGACCCCTGATGTTGCTATTGTTGATTATTTTAACATCTATGTTGTTTGATTCGCCAATTTCTTTCCTGATCGCCTCCTCGAGTTCACTTTGACCAATGTCTGGATCTAGGTCTCTGACAACAATTGTTCCAGTCTTGTCCACGACTTTGGTTGATGCTGTTTGCCCTATCCTGTTTGCTATCTCCGTTTCGAAAGAGTTTATGCTTTTTTTTCCTTTGCCCGTGAATTTGATTTGAATTTTACCGTTTTCACAGTCCTGAACTTTGTGTACCTGAACACCAATCTTTTTCACATCTATGTGTTTTTTAATGACTTTACGATGTCGGCGTAGTCGCTGGTTTGGTTATTTGGTGTAATTTCAAGCGTTTCTATCTTTGGTCTTTTCCTACGTTGTTCCTCCCAGTAAATCTTTTCCGGTATCTGACTTTCCCCGGCGACTCTTTCCTGGTGTTTAACGGTTGGGTCATTCTTTTGGGCTTTCGAGCTTGTGTGACTTATATTAGGTTTAACTTGCATCGTAAACCTCATATTTTCCTTATGTCCGAAATATTCGAGTACCTTCCTAACTGGTGTCTCAATTCTCTTGCTCGTTGTTCCAAACAAATAGTTGCATTTGTTCTCCAAAGAGCTTCCCTTAAGGGTTTCCAACAGTTTTTTCAAGATACTCAAGGTATCCTCCATGAGGGTAATTTTATCTTGTGATCCATTGATGCCTAGTAAGAAAGTGGAAACCTCGTCCTCTTGTTCCATATTGTTTCCCATAAGTCTTAGAGATGAGGATCTGATCTGTATTATATCTCCCGATTTCAGCTGCTTGTTTTTAATTAACTTTTGTAGTTGGGGAGAAAATTGATGAGGTTCTACGTCTTCTAATTCAGAATCAGGTGGAACTTCGAGTAACACTATTGTATTTTTGTGAGACACTTCATTCAATATATCTCCTTTTATTGTCTCAGTTTTGGTGTATGTTGCCCCTGGCCAGTTCGTTGCCATTACATGAACCAGTTTTTCTTCATTACGTTCGTTCTGTAGGATATCGTGAATGCCATTTACTTTAAACACGCTGACGTTATCATTTCTTCCTGTTTGGGTGCAAGCATCCCGTATCTCTTTTTTATATACTTCTCCAGATATTGCTTTATCTTTTCCGAACGTTCCACTTGTTTGAGTTGCCGTTGCTATTTTTTCAGGCCTATTAGAGAATTCCTCCATGGGTAGATCTGCTACCTTACTTGCATGGTTGCCTTTTTCTAGCTTCATGCGTGCAATTAGATTTCTTAGCGTGGAGCTTATGTCTCTGATTTCCTTTTTTGTATTTGAGCTGTCACTGACACTTTTGCATAACTTGGCAACTATTTGCTCCAGTTTAGACAACATTTCTTCTTCCAAGCATGTGCTTTTGGCTGGCTGTTTTTCACTGCTATCATCACCTGTTCGTTTCCTTTTTGCAGCGTTCTCATTGAAATCCTCTACCGGAGTGTAGAATATTTCTCCTGCCGAAGAGGATCTTCTAGGAGATCTGTTAGCTTTTTTTGAATGGATCTGGCCATCTGTTCCATCAGCCACTTGCAATTGAGTGCCTCTATCCGAGGGAGTTGAAAGAGTTTCCATCATACTATTTAAGTTCCTTCCAGATGCTTTTGAGTACGCCCTGGTATATATATATATATATATATATATATATATATATATATATATATATATGTCGTGTCCCAAATATATTATACTTCGATGATTAATTTCCAGTCACTTTTGTCCGAATTATAATGCTTGAGAACGACTTGGCAATCTTGTTAAAAGATGAGAAAGATCGCCACTTTTCGAGAAACATAAGAAATGGAGCTCTAATTTAATCGTTAGTTCTGGTCGCGTTCGATTACTGTTTTTAACGTCGATAATTTATTTTGGTGTATTTGATTTGACTGTGCGTCGATTTATTTATAACTATTCTATTTAAAAACGACTGAAGGTTTTGTTGAAATAATGAATAATTTATTTTACACAATATCAAATCTTTAATTTATTAAAACAAAATTAAACCGATTATTAAAATTATACAATAAAATACAATGACATAATTTGAACCTGACTGACAAAAATTTTATTAGAACTTTACGAAACTTTGATTAGAACTGAAAAAAAATGGTTTCGATTGATTTTATTTATACAAAAAATATATTGGTTATTTTTGCTTAAGTAATGAAATTCACACAAGAATAAAAAATAATTTTATAATATTTTTGCAAATTTGGGATTTTTTATTTCCACAGGATGTGCCATTTCCGATACTCCATATACATATATATATATATATATATATACATATATATATATATATATATATATATATATATATATATATATATATATATATATATATATATATATATATATATATATATATATATATTTTTTTTTTTTTTTTTTGATATCAAGAGGGGGAAATGCATGGCTGCACTGACCGGGAAGTCTCCTTCTCAGGGGACATCCGGCACGGTGCGGGGTTCGGACTAGTGTGTCAAGTCTAGAACATACCCGCTAAAACCTAACCTCTTGAGGATACTCCTTTGTACCCCGCGCGGAACCGCCGTCAGGCATCACTTCACCCGGGGAGGACTGGCTTATTGCTGCCTACTTCGCTGTTGTCGCTGTGGGCGTCTTCTTGGTCGATCTCCCTGGAGGATCTTCATCATTTTGGCCGCTGCATCGGCCACTGCCTTCCAGTTTTCCTCGCAACGAACCATCAGGCCAACGAGGTTTTCTGGCGTTCCATGGCACTGGAGAATAGAATCCAGTTCCGCTCTCTCTGCGGCGAAGCGGGGGCACGAGAAGAAAATATAATATATATATATATATATATATATATATATATATATATATATATATATATATATATATATATATATATATATATATATATAAGCATACACCTATCAATCTAAAAATATTAAGGAACACGACAACGTGACAACAAGTGATGTTCGTCACTACAAATTTTACCAAAATAAGCAGAATTGCACTTTTATACTATATAAACGCGTCTTGTTTCAAATGTAAGACACAAAATATTTTAATAATTTAATCTTCGAATTACCAAAAATAAAAAAACGAGCCACTAATGGTTTAACAATTAATTCAAACCATTTCTTTTAATAAAAATTTTTTTTTGTCATACTTTTTTTTTTTTGTTTAATGGATGATGGATATTCATTAATATAACTATTGCCTAAATCGGCTATTTATTCATCTTCCCCTTCTTCATTTAGTTCTTCTTTTGGAACATTATTCTCCTCACTCTCCTCATTTATATATTCGTCCTTTGACGCTGAATTTATCAAATTATCATCGTCATCTCGTAATTCGTCATTTTCATGGAAAGGGACATGAACGGCTTCAACATTACTACAAGTTTCACCGTGGCATGTAAAACATAATTGAGTGCAGGATAGGCCGTGCTTTTTGCAGCCGCAGGAGTTTGATTTACATCCTGAGGCGCAACGAAATGCAATTGTATTCAATATTTCTGCTCTAATGAGGTCTTTATTGCGGTAAAACGGCAGCAAGCCATCAGGCGAGATTTTCCACCCTCGATTCAGTCGGAATTTGATAAATTCCAAGCCATTTCGGCACTTGCAATTATACTCTTAGGCAGTTTCGTGAAGCAGCTCCCTTATTAGGGGGCAGAGAACGCAGATGAACGACGATCGATTAACTGATTTTGAAAAAAGTGTAAATCGCAAATCGTTTTACGCCTGTTCAATATTTAATCCGCCGTATAATTTACCAATGATTTGATTGCCGTTTTTTAAAATATTATTAGGTGTTGCCGTGCAATCGTTGAATATACTGGCAAGCAGTCGCACACGTCCATCTGCAGTCATAACCTTTACAATTTTAATTAGATTCATTCACATGCAAAGAATATGTATTAAATAAAGTTACAATAAGGTATGTACACGATAATATTTTTACTCTTGGCTGGCGAAAGAGCACTACACTCTCCGCCAAGACAGCTAAACAGCGTCAAAAGTTCAATATAGTAAGTGCATCATAATATTAAATACATCAAACTATACTGTAACGTCACTTCTGTCTCTTGATAATTACTCCCATTACTCTCATCTTATTGTAATGTTGTAATTTAAAATAATAGTAATTTAAAATAATTATTTTAGCAACTTTTACGAAAGATAAGATGTTGGAACTTTGGTAGGTGTTTATTTAACTATTGAAGCAGATGATATCGCGTTTGAAGCAGATGTAGGCCATTTTTTTAAGCAGATATAGGCCAGTTTACATGAGTCCTTTTTTTTTGCATTCAGCTGCGGTGTACATTCGATCTTGCTGAAATTGTGTGTGGTACTGCATAGACACAAAAGCTACTTGCTATAATCTCAGCTTTTAATCTTTAAAACAACAAGAGTTATGATTTTTTGAAATTTCGAGCAGAATCGATGGTTTTTTGCAATGGACCAATCGGGTTCATTGGCAGCTCATTTTTCCTTGTCTTTTTACTTCGTTACACTTAAACATTTTTTTTGGACCCTTTGCGACCATCAAAAATGTTTGATTTTAATTTCTTCAATTTGTATCATAATTATCTACTTAAAGCCATTGTTTTCTCCGAACTCAATGAAGAAGAATCTTCAGAAACTCCCGAGAGAAAATTTTCAAGATGAAATTTTTTATTAAAAATTTTTTTAATTTCTAGGGAAGATTTTAATGGGGTGGCAACCACATTCAGATGCTATTTAATCTTTTCAATTGGCAGGGGTTGTGCAATAATGCTTTCAAAAATTTTACCCCAAAATTTCATATTGTCCTCTGAAATAAGGCCACATGTGCCCTTATTTCATATTTTAAATACTGTACAAAATGTGCTCTAAAAACTTAACAAAATCTGACTACATTATCATTATTTGTGGCGGCATGCACATAGACTGCTCTGTCAAAAATAATACTTATATAAATGCCAAACAAGAATTAATGAGACACATTGATGTGTTTCGCTTTAATCAACCCGAGTACAACCATATAATCTATGAAATAAAGAAGGAGAAGAAAAGCAGTATTTTAAGTATACAGGCAAACTGTATACAAATAAATTAGTAAATAGAGCCTGCTACATGCGAGACAGTTTTTCAATTGATAAAAAAGGAAAGAAATGAATAACAAATCAGATAGGAAATTACATTTTGAAACATAATGATGATAGATTAACTTATAAAATTTTCATGTAATTAATTTTTATCATTCTTTATTGATATGGAAATCAAAATATTAAAAAAAAAAAAAAAAAAAAAAAAAAAAAAAAAAATTAGGATAATGTAATATATATAGATATAGATATTACATTATCCTACACAAACATAGGTAAAGAAAATCCAATTTACGTATTTATAAATTAAACTAGAAACTACCTAATTAATTAAACAAAGAGATGCAGAAAAGCTGGTGCAGACAACAGTCCAGGTTAGTTTTTAAAAATATAATTGACGTTTATCGAATATATATTTTAAATATTGCAATATTGCCCCACAATAGATACAATGTGTGCGTCGTGAACGTTTAGAATGCTTTGACCAGAGTTCAGTTCTATATTATTAAGAACTTGTCTAAGTTCATCCCAACCAATGTGCCTTCACAGTCCTCTTTCAAATGTTTTACACTCTCAATACTGCCACATAAAACACATATACGCTCACCATTAATTTTTGGACAATTCCATTTAAACCCAAACATCCGAAAGCTTTACATGCATAGTACCTTACATCTCTAGCTACAACATTAAGATTTATTGCTCCACCCTAGGAACGATCCAATCTACTGTAAAGACTAACACTTGGTTTAGCAATAATGTCCTGCAAAGATGTCAGCAAAGATATCTCCTTTATTTTTGTTTTAACTTGTTTTGACCTGATACCTTCAAATGGTTCATGAATACCAAGGTCACCTGGTTTCATAATATATTGCTCTCCGCCTTTCCTTTTCATACATAAGCATTGCAAGGTTTTATTACTATTTATAGTTCGCAAATAATAATTTAACACTTTTTTTACACACACATCCTCTGGTGACATGTTGACAGTAGAATTATGAATAGACTTTGGAATACTCAGAATTTCTTTATAAAAGTTATAAGCAAAAGTATTTATAATTCTGATACAATCCTTGCTACAACTAAGTCGCCAAATTTCACTCCCAAATGTGATTATAGGAAGGATCAAAGCACTGAACATACTAAAACAATTCTGAGAGGAAATTCTTCGAAGCTGTACCATAATCGTCTGATATTCATTAGCGCTTCTTTTGCTCTTTTGAACTATATTTTCTACATACATATTCCACTTACCGTTGTGAGTCACGTTCACTCCTAAATATTGAAAGTATTTCACGTTTTCCAGCAAAGATGACATAAGCAATGGTAATATTAGGAGGATGATATATGGGTTAAAGCAAGGCTGCCATCTTTCAGCTCTATTGTTTATATTATACATAAACGATTTGTATGAATGGTTGGGAAACTCCAATGATGTGTCTCCATGTATAAATCAAAAACAAATTAAAAGTTTGTTGTATGCCGACGATCTCGTACGAGGATTTGTCGTATGCCGACGTGATTATGGCTAAGATTGTAGGTAGTATGGCTAGGTTATTAAAAGGTATGGAGTTATATTGCAAAAAATGGTCCTTAAATATCAACACCAGAAAGACAAAAATAATGACCATAAGCAATGTTTGTAAGTTTGCTGCAAACGAAGTACATGGAGACACATCATTGGAGTTTCCCAACCATTCATACAAATCTTTTATGTATAATATAAACATTAGAGCTGAAAGATGGCAGCCTTGCTTTAACCCACGAGCTATGTCAAACTTTCGACTAATCCTGTCTGCATCCATCAGAACACAACTGTTGGTATCTTTATAGATTGACTGCAGGATTGATATCGTTTTTGAACCCATCCCCATTTTGGATAGCTTATGCCATAAAAGATTACAGTGTCTATGACCTCGTATCCCTGCCTGAACCCTATATAATTTTTCTTAATCAATCCACTGCTTAAGCACCATTGCTGTATTCTAAGGAACAAAAGCTTTGTATATAATTTGCTGATATTTGGCGCTAAAGTAATAGCTCTATAATTATTGGGATCGCATGCAGATCCTTTGCCTTTATACAAATTGACAATCAGTCCAGTCTTTCACTCTCTCGAAAGTGTATTATTGGTAGCCATCTTGCTAAACAGATTTTGTAGTATGTTAGAAAACTTAGTACAATTTTGATGGGCTAATTTAATACATTCGTTTGGTATTCCATCTATCCCTCCAGATTAACCTCCTTTGAGAGAGTTTATTACAAAATCTATATCATCATCATCCCATTCGAAGTTTTCTTCGTCCACACTTTCTACCTGAATGCCTTCCATATTGTCCCCAGACCTGCTCTCGGAGTACATTCGTTCATAATGCTCACACCATACGTCTGCGTTTATTTCCTTTCGTTTAACTGTATTAAGATTGTAACTATTTAGAAGTTGCCATGGTTTTCTCATATCGTTTTTAGCCAGTATTTCGTTGATATTTATCAAATATTCAGTCATATATTATACCTTTTTTCTTTCACACAGCGATTTAAATTCGTTCTTATTTCTCAGATAAACGCTCATATAACATTCATGTCTGAACTTTCTCATTTCTCTTAGGCTACGTTTTACTTGTTGCCATTTTTGCTTACATTCAATGTCATACCACTTGTCTCTAAATTTATTTCTTTTGATTCCATTGTTTTTATTTTTAATTTCAAGTTCATGACAAATTTAACCCAACCACGTTTTTAATATGAAAACTGCCTCGTCAATTTTATTGTAATTGATCATATGTTCCGCACCAAGAAGATACAAGTTTGTCTCTAGACTATTGATATTATTAATTATGAATTTCTCCATTGTGTGAGACCACTTGAACCTTGCTAATGTGGAAGTCTGACTTTCTTGCTCAAGTTCATCGCCAAGTTCATACTTAGTTTTTTTTAGCAAAACTTCTATAGGGCAATGAGTAGATTCGACTATTTGTCCAACTTTCATATTCACTTCACTCAACCAAATATTTTCTGAAACACACACATAATCTACTACAGTACGGCCATTCTTTTCAATATTCATTCAATATTAAAAGATTATTGTCACTTACAAATTTAATGAATTTCTTCCCGTAACTATTAACAGTATTATCTCTACTATGCCTGCACAGTATCCACAAATCATTCATAAAACTAAAATTAAAGAATTTACCGTTTTAATCTGTATCGAGTTCATGTCCTATTCTTCCGTTCCAATCCCCCCCCCCCCTATAATAATTTCTGCTCGTGGGTGGTTCGCTCTGATTTTACAAAATTCAAGTTCTAACATGGAGAAGAAGTCCCCGTTAGTCTACTTTGATCCTTCGGGTTGGAGATATACTACCCCTAATAATAACTCAACACTCTCATACGAGTATATAACCCAGATAATACCCTTCATTTGACTTTCAATCTCTGTTACATACCTTTGTAAATCACTACGATAAAAGACTGTTAGGCCAACTGGATATCTACCCCTATCTGCTCTTCTCTCACCACATTTAGAGATACAATTTTATCCCTCTAAAACTATATTTTCTCCTTCCCTGGACCAAGTCTCCACCAGACCTATAAAACAAAAGTTCTTTAAATATCCTTTTACATTGCAGTTTCCTAATCTTGTTTTCAATCCCTCGATATTCCAATAGACTATGTTTTAGATGTTTTTTAAAATATTAAAGGGAGACATGTATTTGGACGAATTACCGATTCTTGATTTTTAAATTTTTGAATGATTTTATCCGCTGAGCAGTCGACCTCTTCCGATGATTGTGGTATTGGCCTCTTTTTTTATGTCAATTTTCTATCTTTTTTTTCTTCTTTCGGCATCTCTAATTCTTAAAGCTTTTGGTATATCATCATTGAGATAAATTTTAGTGCCTTTTAGTTTTATTCTTTGCAGCATAAAAGATTGCTTGATTTTTGTGTTCAAAAGGTGAACACGAATAGTTCTTGGATATGAGTTGGTAATAGCTTTTCCTAGCCCATAAGTTTGCTGAATATCAGCTTCTTTGATGTTGATTTGCAGCCTGAAATTAAACAGATCCAGTACACTTTCTTCAAAATTTGATTCCGCGGTGGCCGTTTCATCTATGTCATGGATGATTATATTATTACTATTAAGCTTTTTTTCAAGTTACAGTATCGTTTCATTTTGTACAAAAAGCACTTTTTCTAGTTGTGTACACCTATTTTGTAATTGCTGATTAGCATCTTTTACTCCCCTTATTTCAGTCATAATTTTGTTTTCATTTTGCTCAAACCTTTCGTTGAATGTTTTTGTTATTGCCTCAAGCAGGATTTGACCTTCATTGCCTAAACTCATTTTTATTTTTATTCTTTTATGCTAAATAATTAAATGTTTATAGTTGCAATATTAAAATTTATATGTATCAAGAGAATGAAGAAAAAAGAAACAAAAAAATAAAATAAAAAAATTTAAAACGGCACTCAGTTTTGAACCATCGTTTGTTATCTGAGATTCAAGAACATAATTATTGTGTGCCGTTACCGACTGCGCCACGACATAATATTATGCTGACACAATTTTTATGAATTTTATTATTATTATCTAATATCTTACAATAAGTATATATTTTTGCTGTTGTTGATAAAATAATTTATTGTTTGTTATTGAAAAAATTTGACAGATATTTAGTTAGTTAAATTTTCAAAAACGTTTAATTTTCATGTAAGTACGAGTGGGTCGACCAATAAAAATGGAACCAAAGCTTTAAACGGGACAAAAAACCTTAAACGGGAAGAAACTAGAATCCGAAACAATTAAATACGGACCTGAATCTTCCGTTGCTGAATATTTGTAGTTTAAAATATAAGGCATTACTTTAAGAAAACTTTATTAATGAAAAATTAAAGGAAAAATGTACACCAGATATTATTCTAATTACAGAGCATTGGCTAAAAGAACTTGACGTTCAAAATTATCAATAAAAAAACAATGAATTTGCTCTCATAATTGTAAGGATAATTTTAAAAATGGAGGGACAACGATTATAGCTAATCAAAGTTACAATAAAAATATTAAAATTAAAAAAAAATTTCAGAAATTTAACAGTGAAAAAGTCTACGAATGTTCGGCATTAGAGATTCGTGTTAAATCAGAGAACGTCATTCTTTTGTCCATGTACCGAGCCCCTAATATTAAGAAAAATTAGAGGCCTCTCTCGCATTTTGTCTTAGATAGAGAAAAAGTTCATAATAGGAGGAGATTTTAATATCGACCTTTTTGTAAATACTGATAAATCAAGAGCTTTAATGCATTGAATTAAACAGTTTGATGGGCATCCTGCTATAAAACATGAGTCAACACGTTCAACTAATCGCAGTCAAACGTTAATAGATAATTTCGTTACCTCTGAATGGTAGCACAGACTCGGTGATTCCTTGTTGCTTTTCTGACCATGACTTTCTTGTTTGTAAAGCAACAGATTCCAATAATAAACGTGGCAAATTTCAGATAATTAAAAAACGAAAAGTTACACCCAACTCAACAAATTTAATAATTTTATGAATATACATCTAGACAAAATTAATGCTATTGCATCTGTGCTAACTTTTAAAATAAATAGCTGTGAAAAATTACAATGGCTAACAAATGGAATCAGAATATCTATTAACAATTGAAAATTTAGTTATTAATAATAAATATAATAAAACCCTTAATAAAACAGGTCACATAAAAAAATACAATAAAATTATCCGAGAAGTTATAAAAGCTTCTAAAAAATGTCAGTTTCTAAACGAATTTATGAATCACAAAACAAAGCCAAAACTGTCTGACAAATAATACGAGACGAAGCTTCAATTAATACATCACTGGGGGACGTAAATATCATAAAACAAATTGATATTGAAATAACTTACCCTTATGAAATAACAAACATATTTAATTACCATTTCACAAAATCGCTAAATATAACAGTTTGTAATAATAATGTACCTTTTACAATGCCCAGTAACTGCACTAATTTAATGTTTATATCGGAAGTTACAGAACAAGAAATACATGGTATAATTAAAAATCTCAAAAATATTATTACAATCTTATAAAATCTTATAAAATTTTATAAAGTTTTTATTTATCTTATAAAATTTTACGCATGTCTGCAGAACATATAATTAAACCTATTTCTGATATAGTCAACACAATGTTTACTACATCCACTTTGCAAGATCGAGCTAAGTTCGCTAAAATGCTGCCAGTATACAAAAAAAACATTATATAATTGAAATAACCAATTTAAGGCCCATATCTTGCCTACCTATTTGTTCTAAAATTTTAGAAAAAGCTATACATGATAAAGTCCTAGATTATTTAACAAAAACAAATGTAATTAACACAAATCAGTACGGCTATTTACCAGGCAGAAATACAAGTGGAGCAATATTCCACCTCACAGATTTTATTAATAATAAAATAAACAATAAATATCAGGTAGTGGGTATTTTTTTAGATGTCTCTAAAGTTTTTGGTAGAGTCGATCATAGTATCTTATTGGAAGAATTGAATAAATATGGCCTTAGAGGATCAATTCTTAATTTAATTGAGTCTTATCTCAAAAATAGAAAGCAGCAAGTACAAATTAAAGATTTAGGTAAAATTTATCACTCGGACTGATCGAAAATAAACTTTGGTGTACCCCAAAGATCGATCTTGGGGCCTTTGCTGTTCTTATCGTTCATCCATGATTTACCAACTTTTATTAAAAACAGAATTGAGACAAGTGAAATTATTCCGTATGCAGATGACAAAAGTATAATTTTATATACTAAATGCAATAATTTAGATCAGATAGTGTCTCAAACACTATCTCTTATAGAAAACTGGTGTTGCATAAATAGACTTGTTTTAAATAAAGATAAAACAAACATAATACAATTTAATAATATCATGCGAGTACCTAAAAATAAAATCATTTGGAAGTCCAAGACAAACTTCCTGGATGTAATTGTAGATAGCAACCTGAAATTTGATCTACATATTAATGAATTACAAATGAAGCTGAGCAAAATATGCTATCAACTTCGAATGATGAAGAAAAAAGTAGATCAAGCCACTGTTTTACAGATATACTATGGAAATTTTTATTCGGTTATGATCTACTGTCTTACAATTTGGGGCTCAAGCTCAAATTCGGGAAAAAATATTATAAAAAAAGCTATATCAATCATTTTTAATTTAAAAAAAATCCCAAAGTTCGAAAAATATTTTTATTAAAAACAAAATTTTAAATTTCTCTTCGGCAAATGTAGTTTTAGCAGTCAATTTCCTGCTAAAGAATAAATATAAATTTGAAAAAAAAAATTCATATGCAACAAATATAATACAAGAAATAGTTGTGTTTGTGTACCTGAAAGATAAAATTTCAGGTTAATGGAAAATAGTGCAAGAAATAAAATAATTAATTTTTAAATGAAATAAATAATAGTTCGGTAATGAGAAACAATATAGAACATCTATTTTAATAGGAAAATGATTTTATTCTTTAAGTGAAGTCGTGTGTGCTAAATTTTGAACAAGACTGATTAAACATTATTTTATACTTTTATTTAATTTTTGTTTTTTAAATGACGCACTACATTGTAGCCGTTTACACTGCTATGTAGTAACAATATTATCTTTATTTTATCCGTATTTTATCCTGCTTTTATTAATATGATGCACTGTATTGCAGCTCTTTACACTGCTTTGAAGTAACAATTTTAGCCTTATTTTATCCTGTTTTTATAAATATGACGCACTGCATTGCAGCTCTTTAAACTGCTCTGAAGTAAGAATTTTATCCTTATTTTATCCCGTTTTTATAAATAGGACGCACTGCATTGCAGCTCTTTACACTGCTTTGAAGTAAGAATTTTATCCTTATTTTATCCTGTTACTATAAATATGACGCACTGCATTGCAGCTCTTTACACTGCTTTGAAGTAAGAATTTTATCCTTTTTATTTTATTTCATTGAATATTCTTTTTTTTTTGCTTTTAATTATTTTTTAATTAGTGTTGTTAAATTTTTGACGCTCAAATATTTGGCAATTTTGCTTTGGTTCTTTCTATTCTACTTTTAAGTAATGTTTAAATATGCTTAATCTGTGTTGTTAACTCATTAATAGAGACTGTTTAAGTTTTTAGTATGATGTATACTGGGGTTACGTACTTGTATTGACTTATTCCCACTGTATCACATTTCAAAAGCGTTATTATGTATTGTAAATTTATGTACAATTTGGAACAAATAAAAGATTATTATTATTATTATTATTTCCAAGGTGAAATTTAAAATTTTTTAAAGTTTTATCATTGTTTATGGAAGGGTGGATTTAATGGAGTTGCAACGGTCCTAAATTGCTTTTTGACCACGGCTGCGCGGATTGCGATCCCAAATCCCTTCAAGAGACGATTTCGGAGATAAAATTTCGATTTGATTAAATTGTTTATCTCTGTTACTTTTAGGTGTGTGTAGTTGTGATGGGATTGCAACCGCATTCAGTTGCGTTTCAACCTTGAAGTCATTAACAACGACCTCGGAAACCTTCGGGTAACGATTTCGGCGGTAAAATTTTGATTTTTTTCACTCTTTCTATTTTAATTGCTTTGGGGATGGGAAAACTATCCTTATTTTCTCAGTTTCCATAGCTATGCATAGGTTAATTTGCTAGTATTTGTTTTTTGAGCGAGACGCTTTTCTTTCAGTGTCATATTTAACTCTGAGGGTACATCTTCGTTTAAAAAAATTTTAATTCCTTTCAAATTGAACCGAGTGCTAAAAATTTTGGATTTTAATTTATAATCAAATAAACCCCACTTTAACAGGACCACCGTCATTCTTTGTGTTTTATTTCTCAATCTGTATATTTAGCAAATACTTCCACAGTAATATCGATATTTAATTTTTGTTTAACTACATAAAGTCTTCAATTATATATATTAAATTATATCAGATGCACTTAGCCCAGACACAATTAAATGGTTATTATTTAATTCCTTTTTGAAAAAGTTTATTTTTGTTTATTGCAGTTTGACTGTGTGTTCCAATTCACTGTACTTTTGTTGGTTGGTTAGGCAAATGTTTTTTATCTCGGTAATTTCATTATTAGTTTTTTGATATCACTTTTTTTGTTTTTTCCATTCCAATCATTTGTTGAACAATTGCATCCCGTTTCATTTCCATTGTTTTAGATTTATTTTTTAAGGATTGTAAAACATATAAACAGAAGACTCCACAATTACAATTTGATTTAATTGGTTTTACGAAGTTAATTATATTTCACAAACTCACTACAAATTTATGCTTTGTTTTTTAAAGGGGAGAGAATATCTAAGATGTCATTATGCTATACTAATTTTTACAAAAGCTATAATAAAATTTAAATAAAAATAACAGTCACAATATAATATCGAACCCATGAACATAACTATCACAGATAAATAGACCAACCCGTTGCGCCTCTACGATGTTAATTAAGTACCACCGATCATTCTCACCTTAAAGAGCACGAGCTGTTATGAATTGCTTAGTCTAAATTTGCTTTGCATTGACCTTCACTGAAAACATATAATCACGTTTTTCCAATTTACTTATTTCGATTTTTGATTTAGTGAAAATTATAATCGGAGCAATGTTTCGTATGATAAACACAAAAAACCATTAAATACGCATAACTAATCTAAGCGTAAAATAAAAATATTTTTATCACTTTTTTTATCACAATTTTATATTATGCTGAACAATTTATTTATTAATTCTGTTTCTTTATATGTAGAAAGAATTTCAGAAAAGATAACTTTTGGAAGCAAATCATATTACTTTTGAGCAAAAGGTCTTTTCCCCCTATTTCGACCCTGCTGAATCCGAAAATGTTGGTTGCCCAACCGAAATCTCGACCGGAAGTGAGATATTCCAGATGGCGGCCAAATTTTTCACCGTTTTTTAGTTTTCTCAATATAAGTCCAAAACTATGCGTTTTTTCAGAAAATATTTTCAAATAGCTTTAACTTTAACTTATTTAACTTTAAAATAGAAGAAAATCGCTATAATTTGATATATAAAGCTTTAAACCAGCTCTGTAGGTTTAATACTTACTGAAATACAAATCTTCAAAAATTGACCATTTTTTCGAAAAAAGTGAAATTTTCATACTTGGTGTATTTTCGACTCAGATATCGAGGAAAATATTAATTTCATGGGTGAAATTATCAGGAAATTATTACGATATAATTGATGTACCTCGGATGCACATGTATACATTTATTTTATTAAAATTTATTTCCTACTTCTTAAAGATAAACTTAAAAAATATTAACAAACTGTTAATACAAAACGTAGAGCAAAATTTTTCACTCTTGGTAACTTGAATAAAACAAAATGAAGAATTCATTATTGATATAACTAAGGAACAAAATAAATAAAATAAAGAGCGATCCGTTTTGATGTACGACTAGAGCCAGAACGATTCTTCCATCCGACTGCAGCGCCGAAAACAACTACAAACAACCAACGGTGGTGCATTGCGGTGGTAGCTAAAAATGATTGATAGTTTGTTTTTATAATTATAGTATCTCAGCAGTTTGTGTAAAGAAGGTGAAAAATTTTACAGAAAAATTTTTTGTTGATTGGACATAATTTTTAACAAAGTTAAGACTGCGAAAAGAAAATATTATAGTATTCGTGAAGTGAAGCCAATATAAAAATTATGAGATTTTGAATCCTTCCCTGAAGGTCCCATTGAAATCTCGAATGTAAAGAATCCTCATGGTATATATACAATTTTCTCCAGCTGCTGAGCTGCCTTGGTATGGTGTACAAAAAACTTCCCAGGTCTGGTATCCATCTTCATCCAGGCTGACTTAAAAACAAACCTCCATTACCAAAAACCAAACATTACATTGAAGCCTGCTTGCACAGATAAATGATGGCATAAATAATATAAATGATCATTCTAAAATAGTAAATAAGTGGACTATGCATCATGTTAATGATATGTGAAATTATTTGTTACATTGCATATTATATTTTATAATATAATAATATTATGATTAAATAATATAATTTGAATCGTTATTGGTTTCAGAAATCACAGAACAAGTATGTAGTGATTATAATATGTTCATAAATACTCTAATGATAAATCACTAGAACAACATATGGGCAAACATTTATCTGTGGTATGATGATTATACTACAATATAATATTTATAATTTTAGAAATAATTCACAGATGTTTTGAGTAAATAAATCAGTAAGAATGAATATTACAATCGCATTGGCTTTTTACCCTCCAAAAAATAAATATGCTGACGGATCAGACTCAGGACAATCAGTTGTCAGTTTGGCCGAGTGTAGGTTAGGAATTTAGTTTCATATAATTTGCAGAATGAACAATAAGTTATTTACTTACCTTATCTTATAATTATCCTTTGAAATGTACCTGAATATATCTAGTCAGATTGAGGACAATCAGTTATCAGTTTGGCCGAGTTGTCAACAATTTATTGTATACAACATACTTTGTTTGATAATAAAAATAGAACGTACTCAATTTATATTATACAGTTGGATAGAGTTACCAGAGTTACCAGATTCATTCTATGTGTACGTCCGACCTACTAGGACGCATTTTTGATAGTTATAACAGTTACGAAATAATAAAAGTATTAAAACAATTTAAGTGTTTTGGTTTAATTATTACCCTATCTTGTATCTGACATTACTTTTAACCAGTTTTTTTCACCAGAACAGTATATATATATATATATATATATATATATATATATATATATATATATATATATACTACGAGTACTTAACTCATTCTCCTGTTCTGGTGAAAAAAACTGGTTAAAAGTAATGTCAGATCCAAGATAAGGTATTAATGAAACCAAAACGAATGATAATAACTCGCAATGATAACTTTTAACCAGTTTGTTTTTTTGTTTTAACCAGTTTTTTTATCACCAGAACAGGAGAATGAGTTAAGTACTCGTAGCATATATATATATATATATATACATATATATATATATATATATATATATATATATATATATATATATATATATAATATATATATATATATATATAACAGTTACGAAATAATAAAAGTGTTAGAACAATTTTGTTTAATTATTACCCTATCTGTCAGATCCAAGATAGGGTAATAATTAAACCAAAACACTTAAATTGTTTTAACACTTTTATTATTTCGTAACTGTTATATATATATATATATATATATATATATATATATATATATATATATATATATATATATATATATATATATATATATATATATATATATTGTTAGGCCCTGGACAGCGTTATCCTTAAAATAGTGGTTCTAATACACTAAATCAATCATATTTTTAAGTAAAAACTATTACTTAATTATAAACAAAGTTTTGTTTATAATATTATTATTATTTTTTATATTTATTTAAACTGACATAAATTTAATAATTTTGCTGACGAGCCAAAATAATACGTCACGATAGCCAATATTTTGGCCCACAATTAACTATATAAAAAGGCAATGTAAAATTATTAAAAGTATACAGTGATTATACAACTTGAAGTAACATCGTAATAATACAGTGACTTACAAGTTTTTACTTCAACTTAATTTGTAACAAACATCATTAACTTTATAAATAAATAATTTTCAAACTCATCGAATAAATAAAAAATAAACGAATATCAGTGCAATTTTGTTAATTTTGGACATTGGATTTCAACATTGCTGCAACAATTTAAAAAAATCAGTAACATAACATTGGTGTGCAGCGGTGGAATTCAACACGATTGGAGAATTGGCAAGAGTACAATTTAGACTTCAAGCGGTTCACTTTTGTGATTTGGTTGAATAACGAATCCAATAAGGTTAGTAAGACATTTTACATTTTTAATGCTCTCAAGTTCCTTATTCCCAGTTCGATTCATCCTGGTATAAAAATCCCCAAAATTTTTTTTTTTTGTTGCAAATATACCTTTAAAAAGTTGTATAGTCCTGTATCACTTTCCTATCTTCATTTTTTTACTTAATTTTTTCTTAAAACATGCTTTGTAACCCTTTAGACATGACGTACCCCTACACTTGTCTGGTAATAACGTCAGACAAGTCAATATTAAAACTAAACGGCCCTCTAATAACGCGATATTAAATAATTACCCTTTATATGTTCTTAACACAGAACAAACTCCTAATAACGCGATACTAAAGAATATCCCATTATATTATGTTCTCAGCACAGAACGACCCCCTGATAGCACGATGCAAAGAAATAACCCCCTATATGTTCTTCGTACAGAACGACTCCCCTGCAACGCGAATTGTTATAACCCCTTAAACGTATCACGCACAGATACAATTACCCTACACGTTACGCCCCTCGATAAACGCCTCATACGAATACCAATTTCCAGCGAACTTTACTAATACGCATTTTATTAACAAGCGACTTTTTAACATTACACAAAGCATGGACATTCTTAAATCTAAACGAAAAACACTTTTCCCGAAACGAAAAAAAAAAAAAAAAAATCCCGTTCAAATCGCGGCGCCTTAACTTCAAATTGAATAAATAAGCGTATACGCTCAACCTACATATTTTTTTTTTTTCTATCTTATCTTTAAACAATCCCTAATTTAAATATTTTTCTCTCGACATGACATTTTACAAGTTCTTAAACATCATCCTATATTAAATCCCTAATTTCAATTCCCAAACGAGAACATTAAATTATGCAGAAAGTTTTACTGGATTTGGAACAGCCAACCAAATTCCTGAAGGAAACTGTGAAGTGTAATTGTTCTCGGAACCATCAAATGGAGAACCCAGAAACTTGTCGAAGTTGGAAGTGGATATTAAGCCATTGGTCACTGGAATCACAATTTATAATGGAAACAACGTATACACTACATACGCCCCCCCCCCGTTTCATTATATCTCATCTTAGATTTACCCTCCCTGGCGTCTTGCTGAATGACGACATTTATGGATAGAAGCAACGTATTTATGGCATCTCAAAACCAAATACTTCAAAACCTTCTACCATATGTTAGAAAAACTTCTGAGTGTATTCCTAAACCGACCAATGCAGTTCGACAACGACAACAAGTAATGGAAAATTCAAAATGGTTCACATTTCTTCAACCGCACGTAACTCAACTCTACTACTAAATCTAATCAGCACGATCATCCAAACCCCAAGAAATTTCAATTCTACAACTCTATTAAATCTTATCAACACAATCATCCAAACTCTACGAGATTTAATTCTACTACTACAACTAAATCTTCAACGAAATTTCATCAATAATTTTAAAAATCTTAAATCGGATTTTACTAATGTATAAATTATAAATTATTATTGTAATAATTTTTTCTATTCAGTTCAAGGACAGTAATGTTTACTATTTTTTTTCATAAGCGCGTAATTGCAAAATTTTTTTCAATTCACAAATATTTTTTTTACTACACATACTTACTCCATATTTGTATTTGTAAAACTAAATTTTTGCATAGTTGCAAAATTATTTCATTCATTTATATATCACATTTCAACTCATTGTGTACTATTGTAAAACGAAATTGTTATAATAGTTAAAATTTTTTTTCTTAAACCAATTTATTTACAATTTCGTTACTCATAAAAATGTAAATTTCTTTTCTTTTTATTCTTAATGATTGATTTAACGAAGTTATCCTTATAGTTTTCCAATTTTTTTATTATTTTGTAAATTTTTAATTTTTTCTCTAAGGGATAACTTTACTTCTGAGTTAGATGAAAAATAATTTGCAATTATTTTCCCTCTAAAAAAAAGTCGGAAGGTGTGTTAGGCCCTGGACAGCGTTATCCTTAAAATAGTGGTTCTAATACACTAAATCAATCATATTTTTAAGTAAAAACTATTACTTAATTATAAACAAAGTTTTGTTTATAATATTATTATTATTTTTTATATTTATTTAAACTGACATAAATTTAATTGCTGACGAGCCAAAATAATACGTCACGATAGCCAATATTTTGGCCCACAATTAACTATATAAAAAGGCAATGTAAAATTATTAAAAGTATGCAGTGATTATACAACTTGAAATAACATCGTAATGATGCAGTAAATATTTAACCTTGATGATCAAGCTAAATTGTAATCAACAAAATATTTATCAAATACAACAGTATTATTAGTGAAATTAAATATTCGTTTTAAGAGTAATCAAAAGTGTTGGTTATTTTTCTACAAGGATTTTCCTGATTAATCCTTCACAATAAACAATCAGGTGGTGGCAGCATCTTCCCTGGACCATACCAAAATCAGTAACATAACAATATATATATATATATATATATATATATATATATATATATATATATATATATATATATATATATATATATATATATAAACTCATAACTTAACTCATACTTAACTCATTCTCCTGTTCTGGTGAAAAAACTGGTTAAAAGTTATCATTACGAGGGCCGCTCGCAATGACATTATTTTTAAGTCGTCGTAAAAGGCAGGTTTTAGGGATTAAAAATATTTTAGATGCAAATTTTATTGACATATCTTTAGATTTTACAGCTAAAACTTTTTTTTCCATACCTGTTTTACCTAGTAGTACAAAAAAGAACATGTATTCAGTTGAAAACAAAATATTAGGTTAATGAAATTATCCTCAACATTTTTATAATATGCTGTAGTTCAACCACCAAATTCGTTTTGAAGATAATTATTGATAATTATATAGTATATTTATTTGTTAGAAACATGAATCAATGATTTTTTTTTTTTGTAAACCTTAAAAAACAATATTTTTTCGCTTTTATCCGTCCGCTGTATGCTTAGGGTAGTGGGTTCGAAACCCGCCGTCGCAACCAAATTAATTTAATAAATAGTTGTGATGGACTGGTGTAGTGCATGGTATAGGCATGAAGGACGTGCACTCAGCCTCTGAAATTGAGGAGCTCATAAATGAAATTATCAGCGGAAAGGTGGTAAAACACATATATGGTATCACAATATGCTCTATAGCCTAAGTTATTCACAATTTCATTTTGGTAGGTTTGGTATGATTTAAAGTGAAAGTCCTCTCTGCCCCGCCGGTCCTCCCTTCCCCTACTTGTGCTCGAACCTCAACCAGCAACTATGTTAGCTCAGCGATATAACTGAATTAAGAACTATATTAAAAACTACTCATAAAAATCTAATAATAGTAGAGCAATTAGATATGGCTTTATAAACTTATAATTATGCTATAGATTGAAGTACCAAGCTAAACCCTTTCGAGGTTACAAGAGAAATCAGACATAATCAGATCGTTTAACCTACTACAGAAAATATACGTTCTATTTAGGCTAATAAATATACAGAGGAAATGCAAATTATAAAAGACTAAATTTATAAACAGAACGATAAATAAAAATAAAAATTGGAAGTCCGAAACAATGACCGAATGGATACCCCAGATTTAACAGTAAGTCAAAATGTTTGTATAAAACATAATAAACGAAACAAAATAGCATGTAAATATACAAAAGATAAATTAATAGAAAATAAGAGTAAAACTCTTTAGAAATGTCCAGAAAGTACAAAAATATCATAAAGGAAAAATTAAAGTGAGAAAAAATAATCTGTTTCAGATTATTTGTTGCTGGACAGAAAATTACTAGAAACAACATTAGCACTATTCAAAGACTATTTTCGTGGAATTTAAGGCCCATAAAAATAACCAATCATTATAATAATTTCATTCACGCAGATAATATTAACCCATTAATTGAATCAGCTAACCAAATGAAAGAAGCATTATTATACGAAAAAGCCAATCTACTCACTAACCCCGTGACAGTTACAACAATGCTTCTAGTAGAAAGAGATAAAGTAATTGATAAAGTAAATAGCTTAATTCCTTTCATAGAAATAAAGGAGGACTTATAAATGGGCTAGGATCTTTAATAAAAGGTATCTTGGGGAATATGGAAAACGATGATGCCATACGCATGAAAGACCAGGTTTAGAAATTTAGAAGACAATGAATAGAAACACAGACAAACAAATTTACATGCATTAAATCATGAAATAATCAGATTATTTAACAATATTACAAATTTTGTAAATACAGGCCAAACTACATTAAAGTAACTACTAACCCCTGTTAATGACTATAACGCAGTGCAACAACAAATCTTACAATCACAATATTTCTACTCAGTTTCAGGTTAGATATTTAGATCAACACTAGGCAACATAATTACTGCTATTAAATTAGCAGTATTCATTAGAAACGTTACTTCTAAAGAAGTTATAACGAATTGAAATTATTCTAAACTGACTTTTATAAACATATAAATATAATAAACATATTAATATACGTAAAAAAGTTGGAATTGAAAGCCTATTTAAATGATTCAAATATTATGTTTGTAGTGCAAATCCCTTAATTCAATTCTGTTAACTTTTCCTTAACGACTATACATACATTCCATACAAATTATGCGAAATGTAAATACCGGAAAATCATATTGGACACTGCACTTACGAGCATGTAGAAGAAATGAATAATATATAAGAACTAGTTACTAATCTTTTTATAATTTTTACAAACAATGAATAAAATATTACTTCACCATGTGGAAGAACATTACCAATTTTGTTGGTAAACTCTATATTGCCCTGAATCAAAGTTATATGGATATCAATGGTATACGATATGGAATATTAGGAAGTACCTATACTTACATCGAAGTACAACAAATATTATTTAATAAAATAAATATCTAACAGCCTATATATAAACAGCCTAATTTGGGAATGAGCAAACTTGTTGACTGCGACTTAGAAAATATAGGAGATTTGCAACTAATAGCAAATAAACTTTGTAAACATCCAATAACATGGTCATTAATTATTGTTATAATGATTATAATAACAAGCATAATTTATACTCTCTACAAGTATGGTCAAACGAATACAAATACACAAGCTGAGCCAATACCTGCAATTAATAGAAATCAATTAGAAATCGTTGGAATCCCGATACTAAAGCTTAACGTTGATTTAACTACCTTATAAACAGCGCCAGTTCATTCTAAGGATGGAGGAGTTACATTTTCTCTATTAATTATATATTTTTTAAATATACTTAATGTTACATGTTTGTTGTATATTTATTATTTTAACAGTTGGTTCGCACTAAATTTCAAAATTAAGTTCATAGATTAATATCATGAGAAATTATTTAAAATATTTCTGTATCCTAATAATTTGTCATCAGTAGCGGTTTTAGGGTAGGGCGCTGTTGGGCGATCGCCCAGGGCGCCAGATGAAGGGGCGCCCCTATGTATCGCATCGCTCATAGTTCGGGGTCAAATTTCTCGTAAATTTCCTAAATTAAGCGTAAAAATCATTATGATGGCAACACAGTTGATTTTATCGGGAATCCCCAGTCATAGATAAACACATTGTCAAAATCAATGGACGTACAAAAGTATTATTCCAATTATTTCAAAAATAACAGACCCAACGTAGTAATCAGACGGTAAATGTTACGTTGCAATGCTAATGTTGGTCACTTTTCGTTTCTACTACCAAGTAACATTAGTTTTATGTTCAAAGTTGTATAAATAGTGTAAAAGAAGGTATTTGGTTTTACGGATAATTATATAAGGTGAGTACTTTTAACCATCTATATTTATTACAACCAAGGGGTAACAATAATTGTGTGTTTGTTTAAATGTTTGGAGCGGAGTAATCTTTTGAACGAATTAGATAATGATGAAATTTTTGGATATGAGTGTGGACCCCGAAGATATACATAGATTACCTAGTTTTTAAAGCGAGAAAAATGTCTAATTCACATTCAACCTTACTTTTATACACGGCAAATAACTTCGAAAAATCTAATAAACTATCGTTATGCCGAATATAACGCGTATTGATCATCCTCTCTCAATAGCGTAATTTATTTTTAGAAATGTTTGGACTTCATTTGTTGCAGATTTCATTTGTTGCAGATTTTATTGATTACAAAAATTAATAAGTAAAAAATGTCTGATCATATCAAAAGAAAACCATCTGGATCAAAATACAGAAAACGAAAAGCAGAAAAAGAACAATAATTTCATAGAACAAGAAAGTTCATGAATATTGATAAATATGTCACAATAAAAAATGAAGAATATGCCATCTACATCTGGAATACAAATGAACATATCGGTAGTGGATCCTCTATTCGAACTATTAGAAAATACATTGCACAGGAATTGAGCGATGATCGTATACTCCCTCTGACAGAAGCAAATGCCGTTAAAAAAATTCCTGACAAAAATATACCCCAGTTTCCTTCGACAACTGGTTGTACAAAAACTGTCCCGACTTCTAAAAGAATAAAAACAAATAAATTAAAAAACTTACTAGACAAGCTTCTAAAAGTTCTCAAGTAGTAAATCCCAACTTGCTATCAAGATCTATTTTGCACATAAATATTCGTAGTTTGAGAGTCAATCATCTTCACTTAGAGGAATTTGTTCCGAATAAGTTCACTATTCAACCCAGTTTTGTCTGCTTAACAGAACACTGGCTAAATGAGTATGAATTGAGTTTCTATCAGATTAAGAATTATGCTCCCATATCATACTTTTGTAGACAGGATTTTAAGAATGGCGGGTGTTTAATTTTAACTTCGAACAACTTTCTTGGAAAAATAAAAGTAAAAGAGAATCTGAATAATTTAAGCATTGAAAAAGTTTTTGAATGCGCAGCTATCGAAGCTTCTATTGACGATAAGTCAATTGTACTAGTTTGTATTTATAGACCACCTAGTGGTAATATTGAAACGTTTTTTAGTAGATTGGAACAATGTCTTAATATTATTAAAAGTGAAAAAAAACACTTTGTGGTTTGTGGTGATTTTAATATAAATCAACTAGATAAGCAGGATGAGAAGGTTAAGACATTAGTTAATTTGTTAACAACCTTTGACAGTAAATTGGTTATTACTGATAAGCCAACAAGAATTACTACAAGCTCTTCCAGCTTGTTAGATAATTTTTTCGTTAATTTACCAAACTTCTATGCTTATGTGGAAGATTGCGCATTTTCCGATCATGACGCCATTGTTCTGCAATTTAGTGCTTTGAAACCACAATCTAAGAAAGGTAAAATAATTCAAAAGCGTCATATAACTCAGGAAAATCTTGTTAAACTCAACCGGCATTTAGAAACGGAAAAATAGGAGCTAGTCTTTGAGAGTAAAGATATTAATAATAAATTTAATAGTTTTTTAAATACCTTCGTGTACTACTATGATTTGACATGTCCTTCCTCAAATGTTAGAATTTTTAATTATTCCAGACCTGAATGGATCACCCCTGGTATCATAAAATCGTCCCAAAACTTGAAAGTACTCAATATTCGGAAAAAAACGGCAAAAAATAAAAATTTCTTAAGTTATGTCAAAAAGTACAAAAAAATATACAAGAAAGTTATTACAATGGCCAAGAAAATTTCCTTGATTAAAAAATTAAAGAACACGAATAACAATCCCAAAGTTGTATGGAACATTATAAAAAATGAAACTTTAAACATATCTAGGGGCATTAAACACATAAGTATAAATAATATTGAAATATGCGAGCCTATGTCCATGGTCGACACTTTAAATGAGTGTTTTATTAATTTGGGCTCTGCTATTGGTCAGGATAATAACGCCAAAAACATAATAGAAATAAAAAATTTTGAAAAAACTATTTTTATTGATGAAATCGATTCCCGTGACATAGAACAAATTATTGGAAATATGAAATCCAAAGACTCCATGGACTACTTAGGCATATCCAGTAATGTTTTAAAATCGGTTTCAAAAACCTTATTGGCTCTTTTTGTCGAAATTGTTAATTGTATGTTAAGGGAGGGAATCTTTCCTGATCGTGGCAAATTAGCACGAATAGTACCCCTTCAAAAGAAACCCAATATCATGGATGTCAGTAATTTTCGTCCGATATCATGTTTACCTATCTTCAGCAAAGTTCTAGAGAGAGTTATATTTAATAAAATTTCAAATTTTAAAACTTGGTTCAACATATTGACACCCGATCAATTTGGATATCGAGAGAATACAAGAACTACAAATGCAATTTTTGCCGTCACGGATCATATTCTCACGAAAATTAATGAAGGTTTTAAAGTAGCCTCTTTATTTTTTAATCTTTCTAAAGCCTTCGATCGCGTGAATCATAATTTACTCCTCTCCAAAATTTATGCATATGGTATTCGTGGCCAATGTTATAAACTTATAGAGTCATATTTATCTAATAGAGCTCAATTTGTTGAATTAAACATAGACGGAAATACTTTCAAGTCAAGTTGGGGTGCAATCAGGTCTGGGGTCCCACAAGGGTCTATTCTTGGGCCATTGCTGTTTCTCTTATTTATTAATGACTTGCCAAATTCATTTAGTAAATTATTTTGTAAAGTTGCACTCTTTGCCGATGATACGACCATCGTTGTTTCACATAAAGATACCGATGAGCTTATGAAAGTCATTAACAATGTACTGGAATTAATGGACAGCTGGTGCCATGAAAACGATTTGCTTCTAAATCGTAACAAAACAGCAATTGTGTGTTTTGGTGGTGGAGTCACCTTTACGCATTGTTTGTAAGTAAAACGACATTTCTAGGAGTTGAAATAGATTCAGGAATGAATTGGAAATCTCATATTGACACCTTATGTGTAAAATTGAGCAGAGTGTGCTTTCAATTAAGAGCGTTAAGATCAAGAGTTGACCAAAAGACACTACTGTCAGTTTACTATGCAAATTTTGCTTCAATTATGACATATGGCATAGTAATATGGGGTGCTTCAGTAAATGCCTCAAAAATATTTAAAATACAGAAAAGAGCAATTAGAATTATTTTTAACTTAAAAAGAACTGAAAGTTGTAAAATATTCTTTCCGAACAACAGAATACTGACATTTAACTCTCATTATATTTTTGAAATCTATAAATTTTTTATCCAAAATAAAAATGTGTTCGAAATTAATATAAATCAGGGTAATCGTTATATGATTCGAAATCCATCTGAATATGTTAATCCCAGGTGTAAATATTCATTTTTTTTAAAAAATACGAGGTATCTTGCAATTCTTTTTTATGGTAAAATCAGTAAAGGGTCAACCGTTAATGACATTATGAGAGATAATAGAATGGCTCCGATCAATGCAGTTCGTAGGTACCTGCAACAGCAGTGTTTCTATTCATTGGAGGAAGGACTAAAAAGTAATTTTTAAACTTAATATATGTATTAAGTAATTGTATTTATAATTTTTTAATTTCTGACACTTTCCGTGTTGATCTTTAATCACCGGAATTCGATAATTTTATATTAATTTATTTATTCATTTATTTATTTTTAATTAAATGACATTTACCGTGGAAATTTTTTATACACCGGTAATCAATTTTTTTTCTTTTTTATTATATAACATGTACCGTGGAAATTTTTATACACCGGTATCAATATTTTTTAATTAAATGACATTTACCGTGGAAATTTTTTATACACCGGTAATCAATTTTTTTTCTTCTTTATTATATAACATGTACCGTGGAAATTTGTATACACCGGTATCAATATTTATTTTTTTTTATATTATTTGACACTTTCCGATAGATTTTTTTTTTATCACCGGAAAAAGAAATTTAATTAATATATTATTTTTTGTTTTTAGGTAAACAAATTTCATATTTATTTATTTTAGACATTCATACTTTTAAGGATGTCAGCTATCCTACTCGTGAGTTTTTGATGGTTTTCCACGATGTTTAAGGTGAATACCGGGATAGTCTACGAAAAGTCGGCCATCACCGCATTATCTTTTATTATTATTATTATTATTATTATTATTATATATATATATTTTTTTTTTTTGACGAATTCTATGTATACATTGTATATCGAAAGAGAACGAATAAAACATTATTATTATTATTATTATTGTCTGATAGAGGATCCACTACCGATATGTCAAATCAGATGATTAAAGATTGTGTAGAAGAGATTGTGGACAAAGTTTCCCAAAGTGAGGAGACAAGCTGTGATACAATTGAAAATGCTGCTGAGGATGACTCCATTGGCGATGTACAACAACAAAAAATTCTAGATGACGTTAGTGTTGTTGTCCCGAATATATCGGATCCAGCCACTTGACCAGGCACTCGAAATAGCAAAATTATTGATCTCATAATCACTTGTGGCCCAGTGCAAAATCCCATTGATAATTTACTCCGTTCGGTAGGATCGAGTTTATTGTTTTTGTTGTCGACTACTTGATAGTAGCTCAACGACGAACTTAATATCTGAAGAGTAAAACAAACACTTGTCTGAAATTTTAAAAATTCATGAAAATGGCACTTCTCATTAGAAGTTTTACCTCTCATGGATTGATGCTGAACTACGATTAAAAAGAGGAAAAACAATAGATTTCTAAGATCAAAATTTGATTAAAAAGGAAACTAAAATATGTAATAATGTTATGTCTAGATTGATGCATATTATGCTTTATTTAGCTGAAAACAATATGGCGTTCAGAGGTACTTGCGACAAACTATATACGCCGAATAACGGAAAGTTCTTAGGCTTTGTACAACTATTGGCCAAATTTGATCCAGTAATGCAGGAGCACTTGCGATTAGCTATGAAGGGTGATGTTTCAAACCACTCCTGTGGAATAGACATTCAAAATGAGTTAATAGAGCTGATGGGTGAAAAAGTGAAGTCAGAAATCATATCACGCGCCAAGAAATCAAAATATTAATCTATTATAGCTGACTCTACTCCAGACATTAGTAATGTAGAACAACTTTCGCTGACATTAAGATTTGTCCATTTATCAGATAGTGGTGAAATATCTGTAAAAGAGCATTTCTTGGAATTAATACCTGTTACTGAGTCAACTGTTGAAAGACTGAATGAAGATACTATAAATATTTTAAATAAACACGAACTGGAATTTAACGATTGTAGGGGTCAGGGACTACAGGGCAAATATGAAATGGAAAATATTGGGGTTCAATAAAGAATTCTTGACAGAAACCCCTTAGCTGTTTATGTACCGTGTGGCTGTCATAGCTACAATCTAGTGCTTTGCGATGCTTCTAAGTCATCTGTAATATCAGTCACTTTTTTTGGCATACTTCAGAGGTTGTTCACATGTTTTGAATATGTACAATGTTCAATTCGTTATGTTTTTGGTGGAATTTTGCATTAAAAAAGTAACATAAATCATCTCCTAGTAAAAGATAGAAAATGTAAAATAACTTCTCTATTTTTATATTACATTTTTGCTACTCGCACTAAACCCAAGGGACTTTAATTTGGAACTTCGGATGCTTACATCATTGTAAATTTTAATACCACAACCAAAAATAATTTCGTAAAATTATACTACGTTTTTGATTCGATCAAGTATCCTTTTGGAATATTTAAATTATATCATTATTATTTCGATATTCCTGCCAACTTTATCCATGTTTGAAATTGCACGTATTCGATTTAACTTATTTTTGGATTTCATTAATAATTTTCTGAAACGAATCAAGGTTAGTAAAATAAAACTAATTTAATGATATTCAGTTACCATGCAAATAGTTTCTGGGATTTTATTTAATTTATTTTAATTTAATTTAATCTTGTTAATATTTAAAACATGTTGTTAGAATTATTTAATCAAAAGATATTTTCTAGTATGGTTAAATAATTATCGATATAGCTTTTAACATACCAATGATGGTTTGTCGTAATTTAATTTAGTAATCACTGTAACATTGTTTCTTTTGTCAAAAGCAATTATTATTGAATTTTGTCTGGGGTTATACACGATTGCTGGTTTTTTATATATAACCGAATCCTGTAATACTCAAAGATTTTTGAGATTTACGTTAAAATGAAACTTTATTTGATTCTAAGTACATCATTCGTATTTCGATAATTTAATTAATTTTCTACTTATTTACTTACATTTATTTAATATTGTGAATGTATTTTCACTTTTCATATAGGATAGTTGTTTTTCATGTATGTAGATTTATTTTGAGGTTAAACATGATCTGGCATTAGTTTAATGTGTTATTTGGTTTACAAATATCTAAATTTAGTATGGACTGTCTTCAGTCCACCGAAATGTAATATCTAATATTTATAGATTATAAATAGAATTAGTCTTATTTTTTTTATATATATCTTTTCAGATACAATAAGTATCTTTAAAAGCGATAAGAAAAAAAGATTTACGAACCTCTGTAACGAATCGTCCGGGCCCAGCGATTACCTTCCACGTTTATCTTAAATATCTTTAAACTTAAATACAGTACTCTTCACTCTGCTAGACTTTCAAATGGGTTTTCTTATAGATTTTGGGACTTAGCATCAACACGTATGACTTTTACCAAATTGACAGACCCGTATCTCATATAATAGTACCACTTAATATTTTCATAAATTTACACTTGGTAACAGAATAAAAGCTGTAACTTTCATTGATGCTTATTTAATCTTTTTATAATTATTTAAATTTCGTACATTTCTTAGTTACATTTTCCTTCCAGGTTATTAATCATTTTTTTTTTTTGAGTAATTTTATTTATAAATAAAATGCGGCATACAAGTAGTGCAGGTAGACAATATAACTCGCCTCCGGGCCGAACTGGTGGTGATGTTCCAACTCCAGACCCTAATGATATTTTCAATACCCCAGGTGCCGCATCAGCAATTAATATGGCTACCATCACTACACAGGTTGCATCCACCACAAATTTATTGCACAACTCCGCTCGACAATTAGTGGATATGTAGGGTGCCCTACAATTACAAAACCAACATATAAGTCAAATAACAAATCATTTAACAAACCTGTCTACTTTAATTACCGATAATTTTATTAATAATTCTAATCAAACTCGCCCCGTTAACTCAACTAATTTTTATTCTAAATCTAGCATAGATAATTTCATATTCTAAATCTAGCATAGATAATTTCATAAATAAAGTGACTATACTTGATATATCAATTCCTGAATATATCATAAAATTTATTTGTTATACACAAAATTTAATCAACATAGATTTTTTACCGCAAGCAATTTAAAAAAAAAATCTCTTAATAATACATGTGCTTTAAATGCACAAAACTTTTGGTCCGATTGTATTTCTCGAGCCTTAACTTGGACTAAAATATAAAATAACTTATTCGAAATATATGTTCCACCGTTAACCAAACGTGTAAGTATAAGCGTGGTGTCTATCAAGGCGACAGCCTTAGCCCGCTTTTATTCTGCATCTCCCTTAGGCCCCTTTACTTGCGCTTGCGAGAAGAAACTGGATACCGTTGTGGCCCCCCGACAGATAGGAAGCATCAGGTAACTCATCTATTCTATATGGATGACCTGAAACTTTATGCTTCTTCTGAGAGCAGTCTCACTCAAGCTCTCAAAGCTGTCCATCAGTACACGAAGGCTATTGGCATGGAATTTGGTCTCGATAAATGTGCCGTCATTCATTGTATGCGGGGTCGTGTTTCTGATTACGATGCAGACGTGCAGCTCACAGATGGAAGCATCGTGAAACATCTCGATGAAGAAGAGATCTAAACATACTTGGGTGTCGGTGAAAACCACATTCAAAGTGTGCCTACTGTCAAGAAAGCTCTTCGCGGCAGGTATAGGCACCGTCTTCGACAAATCTGGCAATCAGAATTGTCTGGGATCCGTAAGATCCGTGCTACTAATATGCTTGCAATACCCATCCTTCTCTATTCTTTTGGTTCCATCAAATGGACAATAGAGGAGCTTAAGGAACTTGATAGAGGCACTCGCAAACTCATGAACGTCAATCGTAGTTTGCACCCACGTGCTTCTGTACCGCGTAATTACCTCCCACGCCAGCAAGGAGGTAGAGGTCTCCTATCCGTTGAATGTCTACATGATAGGGTAGTTTTAGGAATAGCTTGTCAGGTCATAAATAGTTCTGACCCTCTTATGGAACTCGTGCGCGATCACGCGTTACAAGGTAAAGGAGCATTCTTGTTCTCTGCAGCACAACATGCAGCGTCTAAATTGGGCCTTGCTATTGATCTGTCTAATCGTGATCTTGATGATAACGTGGTCCTTCTCTCCCAATCTCGACTTCGTTCAGCTGTGAAACGAGCTGAAATACGCTCCCTCTTCGAAGATCATCGGAATCGTGATCATCAGGGAATGTTCTACCGTCATCTAGACACCTGTAGTCTTTCCGTTGATCGTACGTTCTCTTTTCTCTGATCAGCTGGACTCAAGTCTGAAACAGAAGGCTTTATCATCGCTGCCCAAGATGGTGTGATAGCGACGCTAACTCACCAAAAGTATGTATGAAAGGAAGCAGTCTCCACCACTTTGTGCAGAGCGTGCAAATCTCAGCCGGAGACGCTGATGCACCTCATCTAGGCATGTCCTGCTTATGCCACGAACACTTACATACATCGCCATAACGCTGCCCTCCGCGTGCTGTACTACTTCTTGAGACACAAGTATGAAGTGGACCCTACGCCAGTCCTACCATATGCTCCAGGCGAGATCGAGTCCGTCGTCAAGAACGAGAAATGCATTATCTTCTGGAATTTCTCGTTCCCAACTACCAGGCAGCTCTCTGGTCTGCTACTAAACCTGATATAGTGCTCCAGGATAGCTCATCTAAGACTCTGTACGTCATCGAGTTCTCTGCGCCTGCAGAAACGAACATAGTCACGAAGGAGGAGCAAAAACGGACTAAATATCTTGATCTCTTACAAGAACTACGACAACTACACCCTGGCTACTCAGTCAAAATGGTTGTGTTCATTATCGGTTGCCTAGGCGGAATTCGACCCACTCTCGAGAAGAATCTATCTCAAATTCCGGTCTGCAGGTCTCATCTTCGTCATCTTATCTCTTCTATGCAGAAGGCTGTCATTATAGGCACCCTTCGTACATTGAGATCGCATCAGACTTCAAGTAACAGTCCTTGAAGTTTCTATCTTTTTCTATTTTTTTTTTCTTTCTTTTAGTAGGTTCCACATCGCTGCGGTGCAGGGACGGAGCCTGCTTGACCAGGACATCAGACAGACTTACGTACCCCCGACTCGGAAGACAGAGCGTTGACTGACGGACGGACAGACTACACGGCCACAAGTCAGTGACCTTTCTTCAAAAGACGTAGCTGACTTGTGAAGATTTATGTCTCTCAAGGAGATGGGAGGCTCTGGGGTGTAAATCCTGTATCCTCTCTCCCTCCTTGGCAGGCATCAATTCGTTAATATCAAATTTAATTAATAATAATAATAATAATAATAAGGGCAGGCAATCCCTAACCTCACGTCCGAGCATAACACTAGGACACGTGCCATACCCGGTAACCATCAATTCCGCTCAAAGTGATGGGCTAACGAGGTGGGTCCGTGCTGACTCAGCGGAGCTAAATGAGTCAAATCCAAAACATGTCAAATTTGAGAAGCAGATTTTTCAGTCCTCAGGCGGGTAGTAGTCGACCCAGTCCTACAGAACCCCGCCCCCCTGTAGGTGACGCTTCTACCTTACCTATAGGGGGTAGCTCTCACGGATATGAGGGAGAGCAATCAAATTTGGCTTTGGAAACCAGGCTAGTCCCGGAGACTAGACGTGCCGCTGACGACGAAGAGCCATCTCAAGGCACTTCTCAAGAAAGCCGAGCGAGCACACAAAACAGTCGTCTTCAGCGCTTTCAATGGTCGAAGGCACTTAAGGCTGACCTGCTCACTTGCTACGAAGCAAGTGAACCATCGAGACGTGGCTATATGGGCAGGATGCACACCCTCTGGTGCGAAAAGCATCCCGCGATCAAGTATCCCGTCTCAAAAAAACCGGATTTGACAAACCCCAAACAGGACCAGAGAAACGATGCAGCACTACGCAAGCAGAAGTGAATCGAGGTGATGAGATAGAGCCGGCTGCTATTGGTGTAGTTCATTCTACACGTGAGTCATTAGTCGCTGAGACGCAGGATGGAATATCTCAGGATGAGCCAGTATTTGAAAGTGAGAGATCTGATACTGAGGCACAGGATCGGGTATGTCAAAATACCCCACCACCACCTGTGTTAGAGGCTTCACCACCTACACCTCTGATACCCGGAGATATCCCAGCACTACCTGTGTTAACGGCGGAAACAGCTACGCCACTTACTTCGACCACGGAAGCGAACGTAGAGGAAACTCCGATCCTTCCTGCTGAGCCACCAAACACTGGTTTGGAAGAGCTTAAAGAACGGTTTCAAAATATCCTGTTCAAAACCGATAATGACCTTACCAAACGCAAACGTCCCAAGTACCGCAAAACGTTTGCCAAAGCACAAGACCTTGCTTTCATCAACCAGATTGTCGACGATCATCTGAATCACACAAGTAGCCTACTCGAAATCGATAGCTCAGTCTATGCTGCAATGTGTGCTCTTTCTCCTGCCCCCAAGTCCACTGAGACAGCCGAGGAGAAAACACGCAAGCGTATAGAGCAACTTGACTCCAAGTTGACCCCTCTTCGATAGACGGTATCACGTATCGAGTGTGTGTTAGAGTACCAGAAAGCTGGTAAACCCTTCACCCCAAAGGTGCGAGCCTTCGCGCGTGAACTCAGGCACCAACACCACACACTACACAAGGGTATCCTGCTCACTATCAAGCAGCGAAACATTGAAAAGATTCGTGCACTAGCTACCGCACGTAAAAAACTTCATGGTGTAAATATACTTACCGCAAACAAGGTGTATTTAAAACCTAAAAATAAGGTAGTTACGAAGGTGGGGGATGATGAGTCATTTCTGTTGCAAGGATATAAAATAAAACAATGATTAATTAAATAATAAGTGTTTTATTATAAATACAAATACAAATAAATTTTTAAAACTAATTTTTAACAATCATATTCATCTACATACAATCATGGCAATCACTATTTCTTTCACAATCACATATGTCTATTGCATTACAGTTTGTAGCCCTTATCCATGGTTCAAACCATTTTGGTATATTCCCCCCCCCCACCAACTGTTGGTATAGCATTTTACGCAGTATTTCAGGGTCTATTTGTTGATACCATAAAAACATTCTCTCGTCGTGTCTAACACTTTCAGCAATCCATCGGTTTCGTTGGATATCGTATGTGCCCCAATTTTTTCTCAAGTTACTCCCACGAGTAACATCACCACAACATTCATTTAGCAATATTTCAAACTGATTGAAATTTGTTTTAAAGTGGTTGAACTTCTTCGCACAATTTACAAATAACAATGGATTCAAGCTATTTCTTACTATAACTGCAGCAATATGAAAATAATCATCAATTTCTAAAATTCTATTTCTATTTATTCCAATGACATGCCTCCATTAGTTGTAAAAATTCAATCTATTATTTTTTAATTGGAATTTAATTTCTTTTCCTAAATTCGTAGTAATACTGCTCCCCATTTCGAAACAGATCAATATGATTTTGTAATGGCATTTTACCCCATAATTGTAATGAATTAAAATAAATACCATTTTTTTCAAAATTAATCATTATTATTTATTATTTTACACCAATAAATTTTTATTTTAAAAATAACAAATAAAATTTCTAATTAAAATACTGCGCTCTTAAACAATAACTGATCACCTAATAAAAACATATTTACATTTGTTGACCTTCTTGGAAGTACTCATCTAAGGCATCATTTGGTGGCTACGTCCAAGTTTTTCTTCCACACGTAAAAACGATTCTTTTTCGTTAAACAACCTTATCATTTCATCCGTCATTGCTGTAAATCTCTCCGGTAAAAACACAGACTCTTGACTTTTTTCCATGTCATTTAATTCGATTGTTGCCTTTATCGACGGCCCATGCTTGGTTTGCAAACGCTCTAATTTTATAATTTAAATATTTTCCTTCAATGGTAGGTCAGTTATTTTGAGGGCCGGTCTCAACTCACAACCTTCCAATATTTGTTGCTCTTGTTTATTCATAAATGAATATTTATTTTGTAACTTGTTGTGTAGAAGTACTAATGTTTACCGTACTGTATGTCGCCTATTTATATGATTACCACCACCTCCAAAAATTTAGTATCTAATCTCATAACACTTGTCGAATTTAGATCATGATTCAAAAAGGCTAGGACTTGATGAAAACATCACTTTGAAGATAAGAGTCAACGGTTTTTCCATTTACAGGCAAATGTTATCGTACGACCGAAAGATGATATCTGAATTCTTGGAATTCATCCAATTAAAATAACGAAGATTCAAACAAGTTAGGACTTGATTGAAACATCCTTTGAAGATAAGAGTCAACGGTTTTTCCATTTATATATAAATGTTATCGTACGACGCGAAGATGACATCCTCTTCTCTTTTTTCTTATCAGGCTCCAACAGCCAATCAACTTACGCCCCGCCCCACCCTCACCCATTTCAACCACGCCCTATTCCCCCCCCCTCCAAATTCAAACAACCAGACCCAAATTCAGGACGTCACTTTAACCCAGATTAAAACCAATATAAGTGAATGCAGCGCAATCCCTCAACTTTGGGTGGACTTAACCCGAGGACACAACCAAGATGAGCGACTGCAGCGCCATTTACAACTATGGTGGTCAAATCAGGAAGCTTGTGCCAGGATCGGCTTGCCTATTCTACTCGTGGGGCTAATGATATTATAGTCAACAATACCATGTCGACCAAAAGTTAGTGTCATGCAATACGATTCTAGTTGCCAAAAATTAAGATCATTTAACTGTTTGATTAATAATAGGTGGCTTAAAATTTCTAAATGGTCATTATTAATAATCTGAGTAACATTCTTATAAATGAATTGGATGTTTGTCCGTTTACATTTAATTATCGTGCTGTGTCTTTCACGGTAGTAAGTGTATTATTTAGAGTATTCATTGTTCCTGATAAAATTTAAATTTGATCCTTGATCATGAGATGTGTGGTTTTTCTATCTTCAATTAATAAATTAATAGAGTTTGTATAAAATATACCACCATCAGCTGATGGAATACCTACTAACCATTAATACACTTGAACCGGCATATATTAGGCTGTTTTTATTAGTATGGCTATATGTTTGATGATGTTATTGTTAATAACGTTCTTATCTCTTGTATTTGTTGACTTAATAAGTCCAATTGAAATATGTATGTTGCTGTGTTACAGAAGTTGTGGGAGTTTTGATAATGTATTGTAGCTAATTCCCAATTATTATTAAAGATAGCAGTATTAGTGCAGTGGATTAAGGTTAATTCCGGTATTTGTTCCACAAGTATTTCTGCCATCACGTGGTGTAGTAGTACTGAAAAAATCAAAATTTTTCACATCTTCATCTGAAACAGACAGTTTCACATTATTCATGTAATGTTTTTTCACACTTTTTCATTTTAACTGCTACAGTCTCTTTTTCAAGATTGACTTTGTCTATTTGGAAAGGACTTTTATATTTTCCGGGAAAGTTTACCGGGTGCACATTTTCCTTCCTTAACTTATACGTAGTCTCTTATTTTAAAATTTCTAACTTCGTTGTTTTCTGATTTATCGTACTGTTGCTTATTGACTTGTTTTGATTGTTTTAAATTATTTCTAGCTACTTGTCAAATTTTCCAAATTTTGTCTTGTACTTCTTACGAAAAATTTTCGTTAGATTTCCCTGTTACTCCTTTGTTGAAAGACATTGGTATAATAGGTTCAATTCCAAAATCTAATTTATATGGTTTTTCACCTGTTGATCTGTTTACATGTGTATTATATGAGTAGGTAGCCGAATACAACATTTCGTCCCAATTGTTTATTGCTTCGTTAACATTTGAACGGAGGTAGTTTTACAGATATGTATGGCTCTTTCCAAGGATCCATTGCTTTGGGGGTGATAACAGCTTGTTGTCTTGTGCTTGATTGAAAAAAATTTATTCACTTCTTTGAATAATGCACTTGTAAAATTAGGACCTTGAACAGTGAGTACGGCTTTTGGAAAATAAAATGTACATGCGTATCTAAAATAATAAACCGCTGTTGTTTCAGTTGTTGATTCGTCGTCTGTTAAGGTCTGGTTCGCCTATTTTAGCTATTTCATAGTCCAAATCATCTTGTATTTCGTTTGGAAAAAGATGAACATTTAAATTTATATTTTCAACGGGTATAATTTCAATATTTTTTTTCAAAATGATGATGTAGTAAGTTATTTAAATAATTATTACTTAATTTCTTATCTATCATTCTAGGATGAACAATAGTATCAGCTGAAGTCAAGCACACTTCAAACAATGTTGTATAGAATAGTTTAACGTATTTATTATTTTGGATTGCATTTTTTAAACTAATTAATATTATTGTTTGGGTGTCGTTTTCGTTTCTTATCACTTGATCGATGTTTGCGTTGTTGGTGTCCTCTCGCGTAAAGTTGTATAAAATGAATGTTTTTAAATACTTTTTTATGTTTAAATCTTTAGATAATGGAATTATTTGAGTTTTTAAATTACTAATATTGACAATGTTATTTATGTATGGGATTTTAATATTATTTTTTATCGTTTTGTGGAATTCTTCGAACTTTTCCGATTTATTTACAACGGCCATAAGATTTGCTCCGCATAGTAAATCTGCTGTTTAGTTAGTGTTTCCATTGGTGTATTTTATTCTATATTGGGAACATATTAGCTTCAGTCTCCATCTTACTAATCGACTAGTTGGGTCTCTAACCGAATGTAGCCAAACTGAAGGCCGATGGTCAATTTTAATTTCGAACAATCTTGCGAACAGAAAATAATGGAAGTTTTTCACCGTCTTAATTATTGCCAAACATTCTTCTTCGATTGTTGAATAATTTCTTTCAGCTTTATTCAACGTATATGAATAAAATGCAATCAGCATATGGATAATATTGTACTCTTGCGTCAATACTCCGCCTAGGGCTTCGTTACTGGCATCAGAGGTGATAGAAAACACTTTGTTGTCGTCTGGATATCTAAGAATAGGAGCCGAAATAATTTTTTCCTTCAATTAATTATATGCGTCTTCACAACTTTTATCGAAATCGAATTTAACATTCTTTTTCAGTAATTTTGTAATTTTACATAGTTTTCGACGAACTTCCAGTAACAACCAGTTATTCCCAAGAAACTTTTAATTTGTTTAATATTTTTTGGTTGATTTAGTTTTAGAATTTTTTTCTACAGTAGATTTGGTTTGATGCCATCTACTGTTACGATATGTCAAAGATACTTTAATTATTTTTGCAGAAATTCGCACTTTTCAATCATTAAGTTTTAAATTGTTGTTGTTTAAAATATTCAATACTTAGACAGTTGGTTTTTCAATTTAATTTTGGAAGTTTTTGCCTAATATAATTACATCATCAAGGTAGCACATTCACTTTATTTGATCAGCGAAAATTTCATTCATTAGAGTTTGGAAACTGGCTCGAGCGTTTGCCAAACCAAAGGCCACACGTGGAAATTTAAAGTGGCTGTTCCCGACAGTGAATTCCGTCTTTGGGTTGTCTTCCTCTTTGACCATAATTTGGTGAAACCTCTGGCTTAATAAATTGCCGACTAGTATTGGTTACTTCCCAAATTACTGAGTATTTCTATACGTGTTATAAGGTAGTCATTTGATATCGTTATCTCATTTAGCTTGCGATAATCGACCATCCAAAATTGATAAGTATTTGAGTGTGGTGTTTTTTTTTTTATCTACAATCCACTCAGGTGAATTATAAGGCGATTTGCTTTTCGAATAATGTTATTTTTTAGAAGTTCATTAACTTGACGTTGAGCTTCGTCTTTCAATGCTTCTGGTAATGGAAAAATTTTATTTTTGATGTGCTCTAGGTCTTTTAATTTCATTTCATGTTGAATAACGTTTGTACAACCCGGTGATTCGTCTTCTAGTTTGACAATTTCATGTTGTTGTAAAATCATTTCAATTTATATTTTTTGTTTTAATACTGGCTCTACTTCTATAGCATTATTTTTATAATTAATGATTGCATTGTTATTACTTAAGAAATCAAATCCTAGAATTCCGTCATATGGTATGTAATCTGTTTGAACTAAGTGAAAATAATGATGTTATGAATTTTTATTTTTATTCATATAAATTGATACTACACCATATGTTTCAACTAGAGCTTGAGTAATACCTTTTAAATTAATTTTTAAACTAATAATTTGGATTTAAATTGGGCTTCGTTCAATCCAAGCCGCTCAATGCTGAAATGATAACTGTCTTGTGAGTTGACATGAGCTACTTTAGAATTTGGATGGTAAAGGCTTTCATTCCTTTTTTTCTACATTCGTCTATTGCGTGACCTCGAAAGTGGCGTTCTTAAGACTTTTTGGTGGTGGTGGATCACCAGAATATTTAAAATTTTTATTGCGACAGTATTTTGCATTGTGATCGGTTCTTTTACAGATTTTAAAATATTTTTTATTTGTTTGATTTTTCGCTTGTAAAGAAGTTTGAAATTGAATTTGCATAGAAACAAAAGATTCTTCTTCGCCACGTATGCTTAAAGCTTCATTAATTGACATGAAGGTCTTATGCCTTAAAATGTTAGATATTTCTGGCCTACAGTGATGTATAAGTTTACGTGAAGCCATTTCATTTATTACAGCTGATTAGCCCACTAACATTGAATTCGAAATGGTACTTTCTTTGACTTTTTGATTCATTCGCGAGTTTAAATGTTCAATACGAAAAATTCTCTAACGATTTCATTTGACTTTTGTCTACAAGTTTCTAATTGTTCTTGTAAATACGTAAGGCATTCAGTTATTAGAAACACTTGTTTTAATTTTATTTTTAAATCAGTAAAAGTATTTATTTCGGAAGCATTTATTTTATTTTTAGCTTCCGATGAAACTTTTGAAACTATAAAGGCTGTGAGTGCCGTTTTTTTTATTTTCTTTTGCTATAGGTAATATTTTGCTGAAGGATAAGTTGAAATAATGAATGAGTATTTTACACAATATTAAATCTTTGATTTATAAAAACAAAATTAAACCGATTTTTAAAATAATACAATGACATAATTTGAACTTGACTAACAAAAATTATTGCTGAAAATGGTAATTAGTACTGACTGAATTTTTTATTCAAACTTTAATAATATTTTATTAGAACTGAAAAAAATTGTTTGAATTTATTTTATCTATACAAAAAAATATTGCTTATTATATGTCAGCAATTTATTTTATAGAACATACTTTGTTTGATAATAAGAAAGAACGTACTTAATTTATATTGTGCAGTTGGACAGAGTTACCAGAGTTATCAGATTCATTCATGTGTGTACGTCTGACCCACTAGGATGCATTAGACCGATTATTAAAATAATTCTATACAAATATAATGATATAATTTGATTTTGACTGACAAAAATTCTTTTTGAACTTAGTAAGTTTTTATTAGAAATGATTTTTTCTTTTTAAGAACCACAAAAATTTTGATTATAACTGAGAAAAATTGTTTGCATTGATTTTATTTATACAAAATTTGTATTGCTTACTTTTGCTGAGTAGTAAAATTCACACAAGAAATAAAAAAATAAATTTATAATATTTTTGCAAATTTTGGATTTTTAATTTCAACAGGAACCATTTCCGATACTCCACATTCCTCCGAAATTAGAGAAGTTATTTCAATTTGGAACAAGATGTTGAAGTGTGGTGGTCCCCTTCTTGATTAATTTCCAAGTTTTTAAAGTTGTATTGCTCGGATTCATCGTTGGCTTGTTATACTTGAGCTGGTAGTTGACCTTCTGCGATTATTTATTAAGCAAGTTTCCGAACTCACAACAGTTGAAAAGTTACTTCTGATGATATCGGTTGTGCTTGATTGTGTTTGTTGTCACCAAAAGGGCAGTTAAAAAAATTAAATATGTCTCCATTGCGGTTTTTTTACATGGAATGAAGCAATTAAAATAATTTTGATAATAATTATATTAATACATTGATGATTCCATATTTGTAGATGTAATAAAGTAGTAATGCCCATTAATATATCGTTTTTTCATATTTTATAACGTATGGTTTATTTAATTGTTATTGTAAGTTTTGATCCATTTGTTCCAGTACGTGATGAGTATATCTGATGTCATTTAGACCCAGATAGGTAATTTTACGGGTTTGAGATATTCTGGAGATAAAGGTTTGATTCCATTTAGGTATTTGCAGCTATCGTCTTCAAGGATATCTAGTTCAAGAATTTTTATATAAGACGAAATAATTCAATGGACATTTCAGGTTGTAGGAGAACATTGGTTCTAAAAAGTCGATAATTGTTGGTGATTTTCAGTAATCCCATACCATTTATTGTTGCATCTCTGTCTTGCCCATCAGAACAGAGAAGTTTGCCTGTTGTAGGTTTACTAAGAACGCATAACTATTGATTTTCTAATACAGTTTGCCAAATTTCAGTGAATTGTTGTAATTTTGCATACTTTGGAAGTTTTTGATCTTGTAGGTCGAATATTTCCAATTCGTAGACTTTGTCCGATTGTAATAAATCATTTTTCATAAAATATTTGTTTTCTATGATTATAAAGTAATTTTCATTGTTTTCAGGATTAACTTGAAGTGGCTATTGAAATTGTTTGAGAGAATTTAATTCCTCTATGAAATTCGTGGGGTAAATGATATTATAGTCAACAATACCGTGTGAAGCATTAGTTAGTGCTCTAACACAAAACTTAATCATTTTTAAATATTTGTAGTAACAAAAAAGAAAGATAATTTAATTTCTGTAACAAAATGGTTTATGAAAATATATTTTCATGATGAATGGGTGAGTGATTTATGGGTTGGTCAGTGTGCATTTTTCTTGAGTATTGAATACGTAACTTAAAAAAATATCAATCTCACTTATTGAGGGTTCTAAAAATTTATAATATCTCGAAAGAGTGATTTTATTGGAAAATTAGAAAAAATTATCGCCAAATTTCTGTTAAACCACAAGAAAGTTTATGTTTTGTAAGTATTTCTTGCAAAATTTCACCTATAAATACTTAAATAATAGATCAAAAATTTTTATTGCATTCACTTTCACCTTTAATGTGGCCAATGTTGGTTGGGTCAGTGAGATTCTTGGCCCTTGTGGCCCTTGATTTCACCCTGTGAGTTTTTTCGAAATTAACATGTGACACTCTAATTTCTTCAAGGCAACCATGGATTGTATCTAGTGTGGTGATTTATCGTACCTTTATCCTCATTGTTAATTCTGTAAATCATATCGTAAAAGACCTATATTTTGACTCACTAGGGTGAAATTTTAGTTAAAGGAACAACTCTGTCTTGCTTCAAATATGATTTCTTTTTCAAAAGAGTAATATGAGTAAAAATTTATGGTAAATTATCAGTGTTTTAGACATTAAGAGCCAATTCGCATCCAGAAAAAAAAACAAAGATATGCATTTCATTGAAAACTTTTATGTCATTTCGTCCTTATTTTTATCATTTACAAAAATAATAACAAACAAATTATCTGTATTTATAAAGGATAATTTACCACTGAAACACATAAGTTCATTTTTATGATAATTTTGGTTTTTTACCTTTTCTGTCATTAACAAAAATAATATGCAGAAAATTGTCTTCACGTTCAAAATATAATAATAATAATAATAATATTTCTGTATTTCGCAATTAAGCTTTACAGGGGTAGCTACAGATGTCTTGTAGAAATTTGCTTAGCACTAATCTTACAATTAAATTATTAGTAGTATCCTTATTACTAAGTTTAGTTTTATTTATTTTACACATTAATTAAATTACCTAAATTTTATACAGACTTTTAGTTTAAGAAAGTAATTGAACAGTTCTATTAGTTAATTGGTAAAAAATAATTTGTTTAAATTTCTAAATTTGTACATGAGTAATTTTTATTTATTTTTCCTTTTTTGGTTATTCGAACTGGATGAAGCTTCTCATTTTTAATGCGTTGCAGCCATAATCATATATGTCATTTAGTTTGTTAGTTCTCGGGTTCGTCAGAAGGTTAATTATTTGGTTTTCTAAATATTTTTCTAAATAGTGTTTCATGATGAAATGAGTAATGGTTTCTGGCTTCTCTCTTTTACAAACGTCACATTGGTTAATTAGTGTTTTCTTTTCAAAGTTTATTTTATAGTTTAGGTATGGCTCTACTGAATCATTAGTTATCATGCTTTGGTATAAGGGGCTAAACCTGGACTCTAAAATTCTTTGTTTATCTCTAGTGTGCCACCAGTTTTTGTAATCCCTCAGAATTATTTCTTGTGTTTGTTTTATTATTTCGCTATTTTGCTCTTCTAGGAGGTATGAGTTATTAATTTTGTTCAAAATTGCTTTTAGTTGCTGTAATCTACAAAATAATATGAGGTAAAATTTTTGGAAAGTGTACAAATTTTTTCAAAAAACTTAAAAATTTGTGCAGAATGGTTAAATGTATGGAAAATGTGAAAAAAATTGTGTATTGAATATGTTACTTGCAAAATTGATAAAATTATACACTGAAAGTATACAAATGTTACAAAAAAAATTTTAAATATTACGGAAATTATTAAAAATTTTTATTGATTTTACTAAAATGTTAACCGCTCCTACAGATGATCTAATGTCACAAATAGGATAAAAATTGTTTGGATCTAAAAATTCATTCCTTATATTTAACATTTTAAAGTTTTGAATATATCTATGTTAAAAGATAAAGTTGAAGTTACTAAAATACCGTCTGTATTTTAAGGATCCCGAACCATCCATTCAATAATACTGCCTTTTTTATTGTAATTTGCCTAGAATATTTAAAAAACATTAGTGGTATGATTTGAATTTTGAGAAAAAAGTATATTAAACTCTAACGATTTGGGTTATTTTATAGAGTACTGTTAAAAATAGACGAAAATACTGAAATTTTTGTTTAATAGGTGTCTAAAGTGTAAATTTTACCATAGTTGTCATTATTAATGTATGCAAATAAATAAAAAATGAATTATTCTCATATAAAAAAATTTCATTTAAAGAAATAAAATACAATCAATTATAATTTTGTTTATTAAATTTCAATTTAATAAACAATTCAATTTATAGAGCCTCAGAATGTGCGGCTTTGATAGTCTTTGCAAGTCTAAACTTGCAAAACAAAAACAATAATAAATTTTGATAGGCCAAAAAATGTATTTGTGAAATATATAATTAATAATATTCTAGAACAATGACTCTATTTCTTTTCTTATATGGGGAATGTATTAATCTGTTACGTTTTTTGAGAAGGGATAAAAAATATAATTTTGGAATAGTGTGTTTGACCAGAAGAGAGAAAAGGGGATGTTGTAGTTGATTCGAAGATGAGAGGCATTAAGAGGAGGATTACAAAAACATTCAATAAAAATCATTCATTAAAAAATCATTGAATAAAAATCATTCATTAAAAAAGCATTCATTAAAAAAAATGGATTAAAAAGGATTCACAAAAAAAAAAAAAAAATCCAATGTTAGAAATTGCAAAAATAAAAAAATTATTCATTAAATTAAAATCATAAAAATAGAATTCATTCAGTTTAAAAATTTATATGAAATTAAATCCGATAGTTCCTACCGTAAATTCAAGAAAATATATCTTGATAAAAAATTTATTTTGGAGTCAACTAATCATTACAACAACAATGTATATAATAAATTTACAACAAATAAAAATAAAATATTTTCAACAATCAAAAATGACTTAATCAAATTTCATAATAACAACCAACATCTTCATTTTCCTCACAAAACGTAAACACACTTTCAATATAAGCTACGATGTGGGATTTTTCAAGATATGTGAAATATATGGATTAATCAAAACAATATTCGTTTTAAAAACCATCAAAAATTATATATACCACCGTTAAAATCTCAAGATGATGCAAGGTTATTCGATAAGTTTATAGAAAGATTATTTTGAACTTGCACCGTATGATTTAAAAAGTTAAAACATGATGAAGTATAACATCTACTTTGTCATAAAACCTGTACAAAATATTTCTGTGGTTTCTAGTATGCGCTCAATATCTTAGAAAATATTCTGATAGAAGCTTTTTGTTAAATTCACTTTCTATATCACTATATGTTCAAGGAGAACCTTAAAGTTTTTTAAGAATATTAAAAAATATCGAGGAACCAAAGAAAGGAAATTTATATTGATTTAAATTTAAATATTAGAAAAAAAAAAAAAAAAAACTTTAAATCTTATAAATATTCGAGAATAAAAAATAACATATAATCTACACTTACTACTTTAAAATATATTTAATATAAGTTTTAGTTACAACACATACGCTGTATAAAAATTTATAAGATTATATATATATATATATATATATATATATATATATATATATATATATATATATATATATATATATATATATATATATATATATATATATATATATATGTATATATATATATGTAAATTTAGGATAATATTAAATGGTAATATTATATGACATGCGGGTGTGTAAATTTGGTAAAAGTCATACATTTTGATGGTAAGTACCAAAATCTATAAGAAAACCCATTTGAAAGTCTAGGAGAGTGAACCTTACTGTATTAAAGTTTAAAGATGTTAAAAATAAACGTGGAAGGTTTTTGCTGGGCCCGACCGATTCCTTACAGAGGTTCGTAAATATTTTTGTTGCTTAGCGCTTTTAAAGATAATTATTGGATCTGAAAAGATACATAAAAAAAATAATAATTTATTTATATGAGAAAACTGTAACAACTTATTTTGCCTTGTATTATCGTTTAATGAAGCAAATATAAATATAAAAATAGTTTTTTGAATTCAAAAATAAAATATAAATACATAAATAGCGTACATACAGCTAATCTATAAATATTAGATATTACATTTCGGTGGACACTAAATTTAGATATCCGTATACCAAATAACATATTAAACAAATGTCAGGTCATCTTTAACCTCAAAATAAATCTACACGCATCGAAAACAACTATCGTATACGAAAAGTGAAAATACATTCACAATATTAAATAAATGTAAGCAAATAAATAGAAAATTCATTAAATTATCGAAAGACGAATGATGTAATTAGAACCAAACAAAGTTTCATTTTAACATTCGCAAACCTCAAAAATCTTGAATATTACTGGATTCGGTTATATACAAAAAAACCATACAGCAATCGTGTATGACAACGATCAAAATTCAATAATAATTGCTTTCGACAAACGAAACAATGTTAAAAGGATTACTAAATTAAATTACGACAAACCATTATTGGCAAGTTAAAATCTATGTCGATAATTATTTAACCATACAAGAAAATATCTTTTGATTAAATAATTCTAACAAAATGTTTTGAATATTTAAACGACTTGTTCCGTAATTTATGTCGGTTAGAGTACATAAATTACGAACAAACATATTACATAAATTTATAGATCTACTTTCTTATGCGCAGTTGGTCGCTACGCGGAGGAATTTTACTAACCTACTGGTTGGAGTATGATTATGAACTCTCTTCTACTTGGGATCTCTGACAAGATGGTTTAAAAGAAATGTTAACAAAAATGGATCCTAGATCCAATACAATTTTAAATTATTTGCACGTGGCATACTTAAATTAATATGTGAGCAAGTAGTGATATTTTTATTAAAAGATCTGGTATGTGTTGATTTATTCTAATTATTGGGTTTTTGAGGATATAGTTGAAATGTTTTAATTTCATTACATTATGCATCCGTTTAAACATTCGAAATAAATTTACATAATGTTTCTACGTTTAAAAATGACTTAGAATTTGTTAATCGTTATTCATAAAGCACATTTGAATTGTGTATTTATTAAATACTTGTATTTTGTTATTCAGTAAACACTTGATGTATTAAATTTTGTATACGTTGTAAATTTCTATTATTAATTATGATTTACATAAAATATCTTTCAAGTTTATATATTATCTTTGATATTGTTTAAATCTTTCCTTTTTGACATTTTGTTTTGTAGATGTGAAATTCAAATCCACGCGGTAACTTTTGAAAAGTAAAGAAATGAAGCCTTTACTTTGAACACTAAACATCACTTCCAAGTTCTGATCTTAACCTCTGGACCTGTCAGTTTAAATATCAGGGTGGCTCTAAATAGTACAATTATCCCGGAAAACTGTATGGGTGGGCCCTTAGCACCTTTTTAACTCGTACTTTAGCTCACTTCTTAACTTCGTAACTCGTAACTCGTTAACTAAGTTTTGATATTCTCATTTTCTGATAACCCCCATCAAGGGTTATTTTAGCTTTTTGCTTCATACTAATTACATTAAATTAAATCCCAGAAACTATTTGCATAGTAACTAAATATCATGAAAATAGTTTTATTTTACTAACCTTGATTAATTTCAGAAAATTGTTAATGAAATCAAAAAATAAGATAAATCGGATAGGTACAATTTCAAACATGGATAAAGTTGGTAGGAATATCGAAATAATATGGATATAATTTAAATATCCCAAAAGGATACTTGATCGAATCAAAAACGTGGTAAACGCCAGGCACTTCAGTCAATAAAAAATAAAAAATAGAAATAAAAAATTTTGAAAAAACTATTTTTATTGATGAAATCGATTCCCGTGACATAGAACAAATTATTGGAAATATGAAATCCAAAGACTCCATGGACTACTTAGGCATTTCCAGTAATGTTTTAAAATCGGTTTCAAAAACCTTATTGGCTCCTCTAGTCGAAATTGTTAATTGTATGTTAAGGGAGGGAATCTTTCCTGATCGTGGCAAATTAGCACGAATAGTACCCCTTCAAAAGAAACCCAATAATATGGATGTCAGTAATTTCCGTCCGATATCATGTTTACCTATCTTCAGCAAAGTTCTAGAGAGAGTTATATTTAATAAAATTTCAAATTTTCTAACTCGATTCAACATATTGACACCCGATCAATTTGGATATCGAGAGAATACAAGAACTACAAATGCAATTTTTGCCGTCACGGATCATATTCTCACGAAAATTAATGAAGGTTTTAAAGTAGCCTCTTTATTTTTTGATCTTTCTAAAGCCTTCGATCACGTGAATCATAATTTACTCCTCTCCAAAATTTATGCATATGGTATTCGTGGCCAATGTTATAAACTTATAGAGTCATATTTATCTAATAGAGCTCAATTTGTTGAATTAAACATAGACGGAAATACTTTCAAGTCAAGTTGGGGTGCAATCAGGTCTGGGGTCCCACAAGGGTCTATTCTTGGGCCATTGCTGTTTCTCCTATTTATTAATGACTTGCCAAATTCATTTAGTAAATTATTTTGTAAAGTTGCACTCTTTGCCGATGATACGACCATCGTCGTTTAACATAAAGATACCGATGAGCTTATGAAAGTCATTAACAATGTACTGGAATTAATGGACAGCTGGTGCCATGAAAACGATTTGCTTCTAAATCGTAACAAAACAGCAATTGTGTGTTTTGGTGGTGGGGTCGCCTTTACGCATAATCTGTTTGTAAGTAAAACGACATTTCTAGGAGTTGAAATAGATTCAGGAATGAATTGGAAATCTCATATTGACACCTTATGTGTAAAATTGAGCAGAGTGTGCTTTCAATTAAGAGCGTTAAGATCAAGAGTTGACCAAAAACACTACTGTCAGTTTACTATGCAAATTTTGCTTCAATTATGACATATGGCATAGTAATATGGGGTGCTTCAGTAAATGCCTCAAAAATATTTAAAATACAGAAAAGAGCAATTAGAATTATTTTTAACTTAAAAAGAACTGAAAGTTGTAAAATATTCTTTCTGAACAACAGAATACTGACATTTCACTCTCATTATATTTTTGAAATCTACAAATTTTTTATCCAAAATAAAAATGTGTTCGAAATTAATATAAATCAGGGCAATCGTTATATGATTCGAAATCCATCTGAATATGTTAATCCCAGGTGTAAATATTCATTTTAAAAAAAAAAATACGAGGTATCTTGCAATTCTTTTTTATGGTAAAATCAGTAAAGGGTCAACCGTTAATGACATTATGAGAGATAAAAGAATGGCTCCGATCAATGCAGTTCGTAGGTACCTGCAACAGCAGTGTTTCTATTCATTGGAGGAAGGACTAAAAAGTAATTTTTAAACTTAATATATGTATTAAGTAATTGTATTTATAATTTTTAATTTCTGACACTTTCCGTGTTGATCTTAATCACCGGAATTCGATAATTGTATATTAATTTATTTATTTACTTTTTAATTAAATGACATTTACCGTGGAAATTTTTTATACACCGGTAATCATTTTTTTTTTTCTTTTTTATTATATAACATGTACCTTGGAAATTTTTATACACCGGTATCAATATTTTTTTAATTAAATGACATTTACCGTGGAAATTTTTTATACACCGGTAATCAATTTTTTTTTCTTTTTTATTATATAACATGTACCGTGGAAATTTTTATACACCGGTATCAATATTTATTTATTTTTTATAATATTTGACACTTTCCGGTAGATTTTTTTTTTATCACCGGAAAATGAAATTTAATTAATATATTATTTTTTGTTTTTAGGTAAACAAATTTCATATTTATTTATTTTAGACATTCTTACTTTTTAGGATGTCAGCTATCCTACTCGTGAGTTTTTGATGGTTTTCCACGATGTTTAAGGTGAATACCGGGATAGTCTACGAAAAGTCGGCCATCACCGCATTATCTTTTAATATTATTATTATTATTATATATATATTTTTTTTTTTTGACGAATTCTATGTATACATTGTATATCGAAAGAACGAATAAAATATTATTATTATTATTATTATTAATAAATAATAAAATCGAGCACAGGGACGATAACCAACGGAAGGCAACGGCAAGCCACCGTTGTAAGCTGCTCAGGAAGACCACTGCAATGAAAATGGAAAATGAATTGTATAATAGGCAAATAAATACTCGCCATGAGTATAATAAGATTAAGAATGATATGAAAATTGGTACATGGAATGTAAGAAGCTTTCATAAAGACGGAAAATTGGATGACCTTATTCGAGAAGTAGGAGAAAATCAGATAGCTATTATGGGACTAAGTGAAGTACGATGGGTTGGCAATGGAGAATTTACTAAAAACGGATATAAGTTGTACTTTTCTGGAGGAAAACAGCATCATAATGGTGTAGGCGTCTTGATTGATCAACGCATTGAATATTTGGTTGAGTCATGGATTCCACTTTCAGATAGAATTATATTTCTGAAACTAAATACTAAAGAAGTTAAAACGAATTTAATTCAAGTATACGCTCCAACATCCGGATGTTCTGAAAATGAGTGTGGCTCTTTCTATAATCAGCTTCACGATACACTTGGATTTGCCAAAAGTAATCAAAGAACAATTATCCTCGGAGATTTTAATGCGAAAGTGGGAAAAGGGCAAGAAGGCACAACTGTGGGAAAATATGGCCTTGGAAGAAGAAATGAGCGTGGAGATATGTTTGTAAACTTCTGTAAGGAACATAAAATGGTTATCATGAATACAATGTTTGAACATCATGAACGACGTTTATATACTTGGAGATCTCCTGCTGATTCACAAAATCATATTGTAAGAAATGAGATCGATTATATTTTAATTAATGATCGATATAAAAATAATATAGTAGACGTGAAGACTAAACCCGGTGCGGATGTTGGCTCTGACCATAATCTGCTACAAGCAATATTTAGACCTAAATTCAAATTATTAGAAAAAAGTGCTACAAGAATACAGACAGATGTACAGGAGCTGAAAAATAAAAAGATACGAAAACAATTTAACGACAACTTAAAAGACACATTTAAAAAGACATTAAGCAGTACAGAGCGATGGGAGGGTATAAAAGAAGCATTGAAAAAGGCAGCTAAAGTAGTTTTGAATGAAAAACCTACAGATAAAAAACAAGACTGGATAACGAATGAAATTATTGGTTTAATGTCGGAAAGAAGAAAGTTTAAAAACAAAGATGTTATTAAATATAAGCAGGTGCAAAAAATAATACTGATGAAAATAAAAGAAGCAAAAGAAACTTGGTTGACACAGAAATGCAACAACATTGAAGCACTAGAAAATCTAGAGGACCAGTAAGGAACAACATATTACTGGATAAAAATGGGAAGGTTATATGCGATCAAGAAGACGAACTGAAGCTTTGGGAAGAATACATAGGGACACTATTCTATGACGACAGGCAAGAAACAGTTGGTTTCGTTGACGACAAATCTGACCTAGACTGCTTTCCAATACTGATGACTGAACTAAAGTATGCAGTGAGAGAAGTAGGATCCGGCAAAGCTACTGGAAATGATGGCATACCTGCTGAATACATTAAAGCACTAGACGATGAGACTCTTGGAGAAATTTTAAAACTTTTCAATGAAATTTACATCTCTGGTGATCTTCCGCCCGACTTCACTCGCTCTGTATACTATCCATTACCAAAAAAACCTAATTCAAGAGAGTGTTCAGACTATCGAACTATAAGTCTAATTGGTCATGTAGCTAAAATATTTTTCAAGATACTCCTTTATAGAATTCAAACCGAATTAACAAATAACATAAGTGAATTCCAAATGGGTTTTAAAAAGGGTGTGGGTACTAGAGAAGCAATTTTTACATTAGACGCAATTGTGGAAAGGTCTTTGGAAAATGGTCAAGAGGTTTATGCTTGTTTCATTGATTATGAAAAAGCTTTCGATAACTTGAAACACGATATTTTAATAAAGGTGATCAGCAATTATGTAACCGATCCACATATTGTAAAAATTATTCGCAACCTTTACTATAATCAAGAAGCTGCTGTAAAAATTAAAAACGGAAAGACGAAGTGGGTTAGCATAAAAAAGGGTGTCAGGCAGGGATGCGTACTATCCCCAATTCTGTACAACATCTACAGCGAACAAATAATTGGAGAAGCTCTGGACGATTGTAAAACCGAGGGCATCAAAATTAACGGTGTTCTAATCAATAATATTCGATATGCAGATGACACCGTTTTAATAGCTAACTCTGTGCACAACTTACAAAAGCTTTTGGATAATGTGGTCAAATATAGTGAAAGTGCAGGTTTAAAAATTAATGAAAAAAAGACAGTAGTAATGGTGTTCACAAAAAAAAAAAACAAAATTACAAACCAATTGTAAAATGCAATGGTACTAATTTAAATCAAGTGGATAATTTTAAATATCTTGGGAAGAATTTTAATAAACATAGTAATCCACTAATTGAAATTAAAGCTCGAATAGGTTAAGCAAAAACGGCATTCTATGATTTAAAAAAATTCCTATTAAATAACAAAATAAATAAAAAATTAAGAGTGAAAGTATTAAAATGCTATGTTTGGTCAATATTGTTATACGGGTGTGAAACATGGGTGCTACGGAACGACTTAATAAAAAGGATTGAGTCGTTTGAACTATGGTGCTATAGGCGGATGTTAGGAATTAAGTGGGACAGTTTCACTACAAATAATAAAGTGTTGGATTTAATTAATGAAAACCAAGAGCTGATCAAAGTGGTAAAACAGAGGCAAGTGTCGTATTTTGGCCACATTATGCGATCTGACAAATATTATGTGCAACAGTTGGTAGAACTAGGGAAACATGAGTCAACAAGAGCCAAAGGAAGGAAAAGAATCTCGTGGATGGATAATATAAAAACCTTGACACAGATGAATTTACAGAAACTAATACAAAATACTTCCGATAGAGAACTCTGGCGAAAAGTGGTCTCCAACATCTCCTAGGAGATATGGAACACATCATCATCATCAACCTTGATTAATTTCAGAAAATTGTTAATGAAATCAAAAAATAAGATAAATCGGATAGGTACAATTTCAAACATTGATAAAGTTGGTAGGAATATCGAAATAATATGGATATAATTTAAATATCCCAAAAGGATACTTGATCGAATCAAAAACGTGGTACGATTTACGAAAACATTTTTTGTTGTGATATTAAAATTTACAATGATGTAACCATCCGAAGATATGTTAACAATGATGATGATGTTACTAAACTTTGATGTTGACCCGATCAAGTTCCAATTCCACCAAAAGCATAACGAATTGAACATTGTACATATTCAATCCAGGGGGCAAAAAAAAGCGAATAGCTTATTAAATTTAAACAAACATTCATTTAACTATAGAGCAAAGTGAACTTTGAAATTGTTACAGAATCATCGTAACGAAATCTACGGATGACGTTGTCTGACTAACGACCTCTGATATAATATGGACATATGTTATAAATAGAGACTCCAGTTGTAGATTTATCCTTAACATTTCGTGTTGTCTTCAATCTTACAGATGTTGGTGACGTCAATTTTATAAATTGGTACGGACCGTTGTATTTAGCAATAAATTTTGGTGAAAGATTCTTGTTTGTATTGGATGCCAAATTCCTGACCATTACCAACTGTCCCACTTTATATTTTGATACTGAAGGCCTATTCAATGTCCTTTGAATACGTTGTTGATGGGCTAATTTTAATGCATTTTCAATTATTTGCTGTACTGATGGTTTTGTGTCCCTAATTAACAAATCGGTTAGCTCGTTGATAATGATAACCTCATCTAAAACAGAAAAGATATATTTGTTACCTTCTGGTGATTTAATTATTGGTCCAATAAAATCTACATATAAAATTTTAAATATGCCATCAGGTATGGTGCTACTAAGTTTTATTTTGTCATTGCGTGTATACGGTCTTATCCCTTTGAATCGTGAAAGTATTTCAAAACATAATCCAATAAAGATTCTGGTAGAAATATTCTCTTTAGCTTATTTTTACCTACAAATCTGAATAGAAAACCATCTTTAATGCAAAAATTAGGGACATCCATCTGGGCTTTTAATTTCCGTTAAATGATTTCACATGCAGGTGAGTTACGCTGTTCATTTTTAATAGATAAGATATCAAAATTTGATTTAGATAAAACGCTAAGAGAATTGATTGACTTTGTTATGTATGAATTTGATTCGATTTGATTTTGTTCACTGAGCTGTACAAAATTAGATTGATCCAAGGATTTATTGATTTTACTTAAAATAGCCGCATAGCCGATCATCGCTTTGCTTAGCTTTCATTTTCACAAATTTGGAATTTATTGTATCGTCATTTTGTACGTCCTGAATATTATTATTGCCTATCGATTAAGAAATCTTAAAATTTTTCAAGGGCGTTTATAACAGCAAGCATTTCGAATTCGTGAGAATTGTAACGAATTTCTGATTGATTTAATTTTCTTGAGCAATACATAATTGGATGTAATCCATCGTCGTGCTTTTGCAGTAAAACAGCGCGTAATCCGCTAGCTGAGCCATCTGTTTGAAGTATGAATGGTTTGTCAAATTGTGGATGCTTCAATACAGGTGCGGTAATTAGTGTTTGTTGGGGCGATGGTCGCTGGTTTAAGAAAACTAAAATATTTCCCAACAATTAGCGAGTTTTAAGAACGTTTGAGAACTATGGACTGTATGAAAAATAATATATGTACTCACCAGTTTTTTATCCAGGTTGACACTAGTTAAATAGTAAAAAGTTGATATTTAAAGGTTTGATCGGATAAACTCAGGAAAAAAGGAATTTAGGATAATTTATCAAACCTTTACGGTGAATTTGTTCACGCTTTCGTTAATGATAGTTTATTGGCTTTGATTGATACACCTTTTTTATAATAAAAATTGCAATATGCGTTAAATCACCTCAATGGCGGGAAAAGTAGAAAATGTTAAGCTCACTGCACTAAATCACACGTGGTTCACTTGTAATTATCAATATGAATTCAAAATTAAACTTGATTATCAAGATAAAAATCGATTAAGAAATTAAACTTTAACACATTGTTAAATAGAAAAATAAAATGTTGAAAACCACACGTTTCAACTTTGAAACTTTTGAAAGAGAAAACAGAATCACTGACTCGACAATGTTTAAATTACATTTTAGATTGATTAATTAAATCAACCGAAAGAAAAGATCCATTCAGATCGAGAAACGAATTAATAATCATTAATAAAAAGGAAAAAATTAAGAACTCAAACTGGTCGACCCGAAGGTCGACCAATTCAAATGTGAGTACAATAACAACTTATACAGCACAAGTCGATTATGATTGGCGGATTGGCGGATGTTTGGTAAAGTCAGTTAGTACCAACTCAGTACTAATTAAAATCACCAAAGAAAAAAACTAAAAACACCAACTTTGTGAAATGGCCCTAACATAAGTCGCCCCCCCAAATTCGATAGAATTTGAGCCTACCTAAACGAAGGGGGAAAAATTCAGTTACATGGGACCGAACAAATTGAAAGTGTCAGCAATATGCATGAGAAAAGAAAACAAAGAATATTTCAAATCCTACTAAAATTTATTACTGTTAGGGATGTTGATTATGGCTGAATATATAAACAAAAATTATAAAAACAAATAAATGGGGGAGCGAAGGATAAAACGGGATTACTCGATCGACCCACGCAATGGAAGCAGTCTGGCGACCGCCCGATTAACTACTTACTGATCCGCAAGTTTTAAATCGGCAACACGAGGTATACCGTCTGCAGACATGTGAAGTCTGATTATACGACCAATAGGCCAAGAAAGTGGGGGAGTTTGATCCCCTTTTACTAATACGACATCCCCAACCTCAGGGGTGGCGGCAGGCGTTTTCCATTTGTTTCTTTGAATTAAAGTATTTAAATACTCTTTAGACCAACGTTTCCAAAAACTTTGAACCAACTGTCGCAGGTTCAGCCAACGGTCACGAACGGGCTGTTCACAAGGTGGGTATCGTTCGGGCAACGAGGTCAAGGGGGTGCCGGTAAGAAAGTGTCCAGGGGTTAAATAAGACGATGCCTCAGAAGGATCAGCAGGCAGATCGCACAGTGGGCGACTGTTCAACACCGCTTCAATGCGGGCGAATATCGTGAAATAATCTTCAACGGAATAGGAAGATTCCTTGAACATGCGTTTGAGGAGCGATTTGGCGGATTTGACGCCAGCTTCCCATAAACCCCCGAACCAAGGTGCATATGCACAGTTGAAATGCCATTGTACACTTTTAAGAGACAAATAATCGGAGATATTCTCGCGATTTTCTTCTAAGAAAATAGAAATTTCATTTAAAAGGCGTGAGGCGCCAAGAAAATTCCGACCTTGATCGGAATATATGTCGGATGGAAGACTCCGGCGAGCAACAAATCGATCCAGTGCTGCTAGAAAGCATTGAATAGTGAGTTCTGAAGCGAACTCAAGATGGACACATTTTGTGGAAAAGCACACAAAAATGCAGAGATAACCTTTTGTTAAACGAGATTTACGTGGGTTGCCGGATTTAACAACGAACGGACCGGCGAAATCGACTCCAGTATGAGAAAATGGTTTAGAGGGGGTGACTCGGGATTCGGGTAAAGCTGCCATTTGAGGCGTGAAGGGCACAGCACGAAATCTGTAGCATGTGGGACAGTTACGGATCACTTTCCGAACGAGACCACGAAGCCCGGGAATCCAATAAACAGCTTGAACAGAAGCTTGGACTGCTCTGGGCCCAGAATGAAGAGAACACAAATGAGCATGAACGCATATTAATTGTGAGATGTGCGCCACTTTGGGCAACAAAATGGGGTGCTTGGAAGCTGAAGAGAGTGGGGAGTGGTTGAGGCGACCACCCACTCTAATTATGGAAGAGGAATCCAAAAACGGACTGAGCGAGCTAAGACTGCCTTTAAGAGCTTTATGAGCGGATAACAAACGAATTTCGGAGGAATAATAATATTTTTGAGTTATATGAATGATTTTGATTTTCGCAAAATCTAATTCAGTGATGGACAACGGACCAGAAATGGGTTCTAGATGCTGTAGGCGTGCTTTACACTGTTTGATGAAACGAAGCATCCATGCGACTACTCGGATCAAACGCGTCCATGACGAAAAGCGAGAAAATAATTCTAACATTTGATCCGGAATAATTAAATTGGCTGCGAGAGCCAAGGGTTTAATTTCGGGCAGCTCAGCAATATTGGAAATTGTATCCGTAAAAGGAGGGGGGCACTGACTGAGAGGCTCCGAAATTAGCGATAGTCCGTGAAACCACAAGTTATGTTGAGTAGATTTGCAAAACTGATCAGGGGTCAGTCCGCGAGATGCGATATCAGCAGGGTTGACAGAAGTATGAATATAAGACCAGCACATTTGTTGAGTAATTTGTTGAATGGCTACAACACGATTGGCAACGTAAAGTTTGAGTAAATGTGGAGGAGTGTTGAGCCAATATAAAACGATGTGAGCATCGGTGAATAAACGTGGGGGAATTTTGAACAAATTCGGCATAGTTTGACGGACAGACGAGACGAGTTTGCTAAGCAGAAGTGCTCCGCAGAGTTTCAGGCGCGGTATGCTCAGGGTTTTTAATGGAGCCACCTTAGTTTTAGCAGCAAATAAATTTGATGTTATTGAGTAACCATCATCACAACAGAGATAAAGCACAGCTGCGTATCCAAGCTGACTAGCGTCAGAGAAACCGGCCAACCATACCGACCTACTTTCTGAAGGAGCAATGAAACGGGGAATGCGAATTTGAGCTACGAGATGCATGTTTTGTTGATGGAGGTCCCAAATTTGACGAATATGTGGAGGTACAGGGTCGTGCCACCCTGAGTGATCTAACCATAACTTTTGCAGAATACACTTCAAGCTAAAAGTAATAGGTGTCAAAAAACCCAAAGGATCATACACTCCTGCCACATATGAAAGCAAAGTGCGTTTTGTCAAAACGTTTTCGAATGATTTAAATTGAAATAGAAAACTATCAGTGTTTGGGTCCCACAGCAGCCCAAGTATTTTGAACACAGTCTCCGTTTCGAACATAAATGGCGTCTCGATGTGATCTACAGGGAGATCAGCTAATATGGAAGGATCGTTACTAGTCCATTTTCGCAACTCAAAACCTCCCCTACTCATTAAAGTTTGTAATTGTATCAGTAAAGTTTTGGCTTGTTCAGGAGACGAAGCACCAGTAATGATATCATCAACGTAAGTGTTGTGCAAAAGGGCTTGAGAAGCCAAAGGATAATGATTGCCTTCGTCGATAACTAATTGTTTTAGGCACCTTTGTGCAAGAAAAGCGGAAGGAACTAAGCCGTATGTTACGGTATTTAGTTCAAATTCAACGACGTCGGATTCAGTGGATGGTCGGTAAAATATATGCTGATAAGTACGATCTTCTGGACGTACCAAAATTTGTCGATACATTTGACGTATATCAGAACACAAGGCTATTGCGTTAAAACGGAATGAGTAAAGGATATCCGAGATTTCGTTTTGTAATTTGGGACCGGCCAACAATAATGAATTTAAAGAAATTTTGTTATAACCTGGGTCCGATGCGTTAAAAACAACACGTAATTTGGTGGATGTACTAGTGTCCTTAGTGACACAATGATGTGGAATTATGTAACCTGATGAGTTAGTTGCCTTTGACATGTGAAATAATGAAATGTATTCATCCATGAATTCGGTATACGCCTTGTATTTTTCTGGAAATTTAGACAATCTTTTTTCCAAATTAATAAAGGAAACGAGTGAACGCTCCTTGTTGAGAAGAGCAGGGAGGCTGCCCGGACGAAACGGAAGAGCGACAATGTATCGACCCGTAGAGTCACGCGAATGCGTGTCTTTAAAATGGCGTTCCGCCAAAATATCTAAAGGATTTGAGGAGATGGAAACCGAAACTTCTTCAGTTTCCCAAAAATTTTCTAAATGGTCACTTATTTGAGCAGTGCTCAGAAGTGAAATGGGTTGAGTAGGGGGATTGCCCTCAACAGGACCGATAATTAACCACCCAAAAATGCTGTTTATGGCGGAAGGGAATCCCTGAATAGTTTGAGAATCTGTACATGATAATATAGAGGGGAACAAATCTGCCCCTATTAAAAAATCCACGGGGGATGATTTATGAAATTGGCTATCTGCCAATTTGAGTGACGTGAAGCGACTGATGACTTCTTGAGATAATTCAATTGAAGGTAAATTTAACGAAATAGTAGACATGACATATGCAGTTGTAGAGACTTTTATGTCAGAATATTTTGACTTTAAAATACACGAAACCGTACCATGACAAGAGATTTCGGTGGCGCCAATACCAGAAATTTGAGTTGAAGTGGGTTTAATAGGTAAAGCACGACAACATGATAATGAAATAATTGACACTTGGGAGCCAGGGTCCACAAGTGCCCGAACAGAAAGATAATTACCACTGGGGGTATTAATTAAAATTTGAGCTGTGGCCAGTAAGACCCCTTGTGGGTTTTGGGCATATGAAGTACATGACAGCGCCGGGATGTCGTGACCGGTGCTGTGAGGGGGTTGAGTACTTAAGTTTGAGGGAGACGCATTCAAGTCCGAAACGGTGGCTTTAATTGCCGACGTGACCGGTGATTGAAACCCAGGATGAAGGGTAGTGTGATGTTGATTAGAATCACACTTGCGACATACATTTTTAGAAGCACATTGGCTTCGAAAATGAGAACCTAAACAATTGAAACAACGAGTAAGTGATTTTAAATATTGATATTTATTCGATAATTCCATTTTTAAAAATGATGGACAGGCTGCGAGATTGTGAGGGCCTCTGCAGCGAATACACTTTGAAATTTGGGAGTTTTGTTTAAATGAAGAAATTTTATTCGTGTTGTGGGCGGTGTTTACTAAAAATGATTTGGGTTTATTTGTTTTTGGAAACGCTGAGCTACTAGTGCGAGTAGTGGGTAATTGCAACTCTAATGAGCGAAGCTGATTAGTAACAAAGGTGATTAAATCCGTGTATGACGGAATCTCCTTGTCTGAATGACGTAATTCAAATTCACGGCGCATATTAGTGTCCAGATTATTTAGTGTTAAGTTGAAAAAAATGAAATCAATTAAATCTGGTAAATCCATAGAGCGAATAGATTTTACTGCAGTTTCATGAGTGGTGAGAAATGAATTTAAATTATTTAAATTAGACAAATGGGTTGTCTTGAACTCTAAAATTTTTTGTAAATAAAAACTGGCTATGCGCCTTTTGTTGTTGTAGCGAAAACGTAATGCTTCGTATGCTAATGGATAGTTTTCGCTAGTTAAGGCAAACCCAGAAATCACAGCTGCCGCATCCCCTTTCAACGAGGTTTTAAGGTATCGAAATTTGCAAATGTTTTCCATATGTTTTGAATGGACAAGGCTGTCAAATATGGAAATAAATTCCAACCAAGAATCTATATCGCCATTGAATTGGGGTAAATTAATACGAGCTAAACTGTTATCTTGTTGAAGAGGTTTGACTGAATCAACCGATGTTGAATCAGAAACTTTGTCTGGCATTAACGCCTTCATTTTGTGGTAATGCAGCTCGATTGAAAATGTCAACTGATCGTAAGCTATTTGAGCTGAAACTGTTTCGATTCGCTTACGTTTTTCTACAGCAGAATTAAATTTCAAAATATCATTTTGAATTATTTTATGATTTTCAATGAAGGATGGCAGTTTTTTATATAATAATTCACACTGTAAGAAATCGGCTTGTGTAAGACCCCTTACAGTGTCATAAATTGCGTTTACTTGCGCAAAGGCATTTTCACGATGAAGGACTAGGCCCTCCTTCACTGCTTCCATGGTTTCTCCATATTGGAGTAAGCTGTCAATAACTTGTGCCATACTTGAATGAAAATGCAAATAAAATTGAAAAAAGGAATAACTGTTAATTGATGAAGGATTGATAAAACAATCAAATGACTTTAAATAATTAAAATATTATTGATGAGCGATACGTTGATGATTTCAATCGAATTACAGAACCACTGAAATTAAATTTGTTTAAAATCAAAAGAAAAATTTTCAATAAATATACTAAAGCCAATCAGTAAAGTTACCCGGACACTCAGTATTATATATGAATTGAAATTTGTTTTGAAAACCTCGAATGTAATAATACTTGACTGAATGAAAATCAATGAATGAATAATGAATTTATTTGATACCCAAGAATAAACAATTTAAACTTTTTAGAATACAAGTGAATTGAAATAAAAGTATGAAATTAATTAATTTAAAAAAAATGCAATCAAAGTCAATAACCATACGAAATTTACGAATTTTCCCTATAAGAATTTGAAACTAATTAAATCAATTGAGTATTAAATAATATTGAATTAATACGAAATTTTAATCAAATGCGATTTAATTAAATGAATTTTAAATTTTTTCAGAAAAAATTGAAATTAATAATTAAAGTCAAAAGAAATAAAATAAATTATTTACATTTATTTTGAAATGTGATTTAATGAATTTTGACAATTGAAAAATACAATGTAAATATTATGATTTTTTGATTTGAACATTAAGATAGTCAATAGTGACATCTATTTTATGAAAAGAGTAATTTTTTATTATTTGTCAAATATTAAATCTCAAAATGGCGTCGACTGGACTGGTGAAAAGCCAGGGTTGTTATTGAAAAATTGTAACGCAATTGTTTGTCAAGAAAAAAAAAACACGAAAAAACACGTGATTATTTGAATTGAATGAAAAAACATATATTTGGCTTGAAGTGACCAAAAAATGTTGGGGCGATGGTCGCTGGTTTAAGAAAACTAAAATATTTCCCAACAATTAGCGAGTTTTAAGAACGTTTGAGAACTATGGACTGTATGAAAAATAATATATGTACTCACCAGTTTTTTTTCCAGGTTGACACTAGTTAAATAGTAAAAAGTTGATATTTAAAGGTTTGATCGGATAAATTCAGGAAAAAAGGAATTTAGGATAATTTATCAAACCTTTACGGTGAATTTGTTCACGCTTTCGTTAATGATAGTTTATTGGCTTTGATTGATACACCTTTTTTATAATAAAATTGCAATATGCGTTAAATCACCTCAATGGCGGGAAAAGTAGAAAATGTTAAGCTCACTGCACTAAATCACACGTGGTTCACTTGTAATTATCAATATGAATTCAAAATTAAACTTGATTATCAAGACAAAAATCGATTAAGAAATTAAACTTTAACACATTGTTAAATAGAAAAATAAAATGTTGAAAACCACACGTTTCAACATTGAAACTTTTGAAAGAGAAAACAGAATCACTGACTCGACAATGTTTAAATTAAATTTTAGATTGATTAATTAAATCAACCGAAAGAAAAGATCCATTCAGATCGAGAAACGAATTAATAATCATTAATAAAAAGGAAAAAATTAAGAACTCAAACTGGTCGACCCGAAGGTCGACCAATTCAAATGTGAGTACAATAACAACTTATACAGCACAAGTCGATTATGATTGGCGGATTGGCGGATGTTTGGTAAAGTCAGTTAGTACCAACTCAGTACTAATTAAAATCACCAGGGCTAAGGGGGGTATCATAGTTCTGACTAAAAAGGAATTAAATGCAAAAGTCATCAACATGTCCGTTCACTGGATCTTTATTAAATTTACCATGAATAACTTAAATTATATATTAGGTTACGTTTATTTTTCGACTTCCTACCAATTTGATATTCAGTTAGAGCTGCTTAATGAAACAATTCGTAACATTTTATTATACAATCTAAATTCATGTTTTGTTTTAGCAGGTGATTTCAATTGTAGAGTTGGTGACGGTAATCAGTGTGATCCATGTTTGTTTAATGATACGAAGTTATATGACCAAAGACGGACCTTAGACCCCACAATAAATAATAAAGGTCAAGCTTTATTGGAAACTATGGAAGATGCGGGATTAGTATTAAGGAATGGTCGAAGACGAAGTGACACACCTGGAAATTATACTTTCATCAGCAAAATCGGAAAAAGCATCATTGACCTTGTTTGGGTAAGCACTAACACGTTATCGTTCATAGCAGATTTTGTGGTAGAAGACCTATTTGGACTTTCCGATCACCTACCGACTACACTCATGCTCGATATACCCAACTGGAAATTCAACTACAAAAGGAGCGTTGTTGTTTCCGAAAAAATTTGGAAATGGCAAACGGACTTTGGAGACTCTTTTAACAAAGCACTAGACGCGCAGTTTGTCCCACTGTCCAACAGTAATAACAACGAAAGTGAATATCAAAAGTTCTTATTGGGACTAAAATATGCTGCAGAATCCGCAAGTATGTTACAAAGCATAACATATGTGAATAATCCCCAAAAAGTATACCCAAAACGAAGTAACTCTTGGTTCGACTCAGAATGTAGACAGCTTAAAACACAAATGAGAAAAAGACACAGGCAATGTATGAAAGAAAAATTTAAAAAACAAGAAACATTGGAAATGTATTTAGAAGAAAAGAAGCTGTACAACAATAACTTACGCGAAAAGAATCAAGATTGGTTAAAAAATATACAATGTAAAATTCAAAACGTAAAAAATTCCAAAGATTTTTGGGATACAGTTAAAATATTTAGAAACCACTATAAAACACCTGATAAAGCTACTAAAATCTCCATTCAGATATGGGATGAATACCTTCACAATACTTGCAATAATCCCCAAACTTGTTCACATCTGTATACCTTTTCTGACTGCTTACATCCTTATCTGGACATAACTTTTACTTTAGACGAGCTCTTAACAGTCACTCACACCCTCAAATTGAAAAAAACTCCTGGACCAGACAGAATCCCCAACGAGTTCTTCAAAAACCTTCCCGAAACATGGCTAAGTAAATTGCTTTTTATATTTAACAATATTCTCAACTGCAAAACAATCCCCGAATCTTGGGGTGAAACCTATCTAAGGATGATCCACAAAAAAGGAAGTCAGCTCGATCCAAATAATTACAGAGGAATCGCCCTAATGAACTCCATTACAAAGATTTTCACTAGTCTACTCTATCGGAGACTCTTAGAATGGTCCGACTTGTGCAATATTTTACCAGATGAAAAATCAGGTTTTCATAGGGGAAGAGGCTTTATTGACAACGTATACATTTTAAGCTCAGCGGTAAACCTTCATCTCAGATTGCCGAAGAGAAAAATATTTGCGCTTTTTGTTGATTTCCGTAAGGCATTTGACTATATAGATCACGAAAAACTTTGGTATAAACTTTTTAGACTGGGCGTCAGTGGTAAGATGATTCGTGTTCTTCTAGATCTTTACAAAAAATCAACCATAGCCTGTGAAATCGATAAACGGAAAAGTAGTAAGACTCGCGCTTCTAGAGGAGTGCTCCAAGGAGACTCTCTATCCCCTTTACTATTTAATTTATTTATAAGTGACATTTTTACTTACTTGCGGAATAACGATCTTACAGGAATTAGTTTAAATTGTTCCATAGACCTCCTTGGCCTTCAATACGCCGACGACCTCGTACTGGTAGCAAACACACCCGGTCAAACTCAAAGACTAATTGATACTCCCTCAAGCTACTGCCATGAAAATAACCTAATAGTTAACACCTATAAGACAAAAATATTAATATTTCATAAAGGTCAATTCGGTTTTAAAGGAAATTTAAAGTGTAATGATCATGAAATTGAAACGGTTAAAGAATACGAATATCTTGGAATAACGTTCAGTTCATCAGGTCTATTTTACAAAGCAATCGCTAATTTATGTACCAAGGGTAGAATTGCCACTGGAAATTTGATTGGCATACTCTCGAAAACTGGATGTAGAAATGAGATTTCACAATACAGTCTTTTCCTAAGTACGGTAACCACTACTCTCCTTTATTGTTCTGAAGTTTGTGCAATTCGATATCTAGACCAAATAGAAAGAGTTCAATGTCAATTCCTAAAAAATCTATACTGGCTTCCAAAAAACACGCCTGGCTGTGTAGTTAGATATGAAACTCAACACATACACCTATCTTGGTATGTATTTAGAAGCACAGTTCGTTGGTGGAATAAGCTATTGATGATGTCCGAAGACAGATATGCGAAAATTATTTTCCGACGGCAACTCGAACTTGATAAACTACCAGACAACATCGTAAAATACAACTGGGCATCTCAGTAACGAATTATGATGGAGGACTGTGATTTAAGTGATATTTGGAATACCCAAGAACAAAACAATGTGCGAAATACTATGCCTCAGCTATTAGAAGATTACAGTCAAGCATTGATACAGCGGGATTTACACAAAATATATAATGTCCACAGTTGCCCCCTATACAAACTAATAATTGCAGACAACATATCTGAAGTAATATTCAATAGCAACAGGGCCATTGACAGACAAAGGGTAATATTCCAATTAAAGGCAGCGTCTGTAACCAAATCGACCATTTATAGCAACAAATTAAAAATAACAACAAATTCTTCTTGCTTTTCATTATCAATAGTAAAAATCAACTGAATAATATATATTTCTTTCTTCGAGAAGCATAAAAAATTAAAAATTTTATACTTAACAATTAAAACGAATATTTATGTGAAACTTTTATATTTATGTACATGAACCTTTGTAAAATTCTTTGAATTGAAACAAATAAATTATTACATATATATATATATATATATATATATATATATATATATATATATATATATATATATATATATATGTGGAGTATCGGAAATGGCACATCCTGTTGAAATAAATAATTTTTGTATAAATAAATTCAATCGAAACCATTATTTTTCAGTTCTAATTAAAATATTGTAAAGTTCTAATAAAGATTGCGAAAAGTTCTATTCAAAATTTCGTAAAGTTCTAATAAAATTTTTGTCAGTCAAGTTCAAATTATGTCATTGTATTTTTATTGTATAATTTTAATAATCGGTTTAATTTTGTTTTAATTTTAAGATTTAATATTGTGTAAAATAAATTATTCATTATTTCAACAAAACCTTCAGTCGTTTTTAAATAGAATAATTATAAATAAATCGACGCACAGTTAAATCAAAACACCGAAATAAATTATCGACGTTAAAAACAGTAATCGAACGTGACCGGAACTAACGATTAAATTAGAGCTCCGTTTCTTATGTTTCTCGAAAAAACTAAGTGGCGATCCTCCTCATCTTTTTAACAAGATTGCCAAGTCGTTCTCGAGCATTATAATTCGGTCAAAAGTGATTGGAAATTAATCATCGAAGTATAATATATTTGGGACACGACAAAATTGGCGATCCTGCCAGGATATCCAGAATCCCAGGTCAAGACGGTGTAACAACTAACAGCTTGGTGTAAATTTTGGGTATCATCGAACCAAATCAACTGAAGCAGAATTAATATCATCTACCAAGAGTTTATAGCTATCCCACTGGACTGGTCAAGATTAAACCAATAAGGTAGGCGAATTGATTTATTTTTGCTTCTACAACTATCCTATCCTCATTATCAATAAACATGAGTCTCGCTGATTCACAAAACCTTGATCCAGAAATCATTTCTCCTGATTTATCTGATGATGATGATACAACACAACACAGGGGAAGTATCGCGATTACTTTCCTTGCACAAATGATTACATCTTTTAACGGTAATTCGTCAGAGTTATCTAATTTCCTTTAAAACGCAGAAAATGCATTATCTATAGCAAAGGAAAATCAAAAAACGGCACTAACAGCCTTAATATTTTCAAAAGTTTCATCAGAAGTTAAAAATAAAATAAATGCTTCCGAAATAAATACTTTCACAGATTTAAAAATAAAATTAAAACAAGTATTTCAAATAACTGAAAGCCTTACGTATTTACAAGAGAAATTAGAAACTTGTAGGCAAAAACCAAATGAAACCGTAAAAGAATTTTTCTTACGTATCGAGCATTTAAACTCACGAATAATTCAAAAAATTAAAGAAAGTACCATTTCGAATTCAATGTTAGTGGGCAAGTTAGCCTTAATAAATGAAATGGCTTTACGTAGGTTTACACATCACTGTAAGCCAGAAATTTCTAACATTTTAAGGCATAAAACTTTTATGTCAATTAATGAAGCTCTAAGCATAGCCAGCGAAGAAGAATCTTTTGTCTCTATGCAAAATCAATTTAAAATTTCCTTACAAACAAATACTCAAACAAATAAAAAATACTGTAAAATTTGTAAAAGAAATAATCACAATACAATGGAATGTCGCAATAATAATTTTAAACATTCTGGTGATCCACCACAGTCAAAAATTTATAATAACTCGTTCAAAAAGTGTGATTTTTGCCACTTTCGAGGTCACACAATAGACGAATGTAGGAAAAAGAAAAGGAACGAAAACCTTAATAATCAAAATCCTAAAGTAGCTCATGTCAACTCACAAGACAGCCTAAATTTAAACTTCGAGCAGCTCGGATTGAACGAAGCCCCAATTCAGAGCACATCGAAAGAGTCGGCTTCACTCAGCTTCCAAATGTTGTAAATGATAAAAAGATAACATTTACAAGCAACCATTCGAAAACTAACGAATTTCTATTTTTAATTGATACCGGAGCATCGTGCTCTATCTTAAAAACAAACAATTTAAATCCTAATCACAAAACAGATATAGATTCTCGTTTAAAAATAAATTTAAAAGGCATTACTCAAGGTCTAGTTGAAACATATGGTGTAGTATCAATTTTTATGAATAAAAACAAAAGTCCATATCATCATTATTTTCACTTAGTTCAAACAGATAATATACCATATGATGGAATTCTAGGATCAGATTTCTTAAGTAAACACAATGCAATTATTAATTATAAAAATAATACTATAGAATTAGAGCCAGTATTAAAACAAAATGTTTATAATTTTAACAACATTCAAATCAATAGAAAAAACAATATTTTAGAAAACTTAGGAATCAATAATCTAAATTCAACTGAACAAAAATTATTAATTGAAACGGTTTTACAACACCATGAAATTGTCAAACTAGATGACGATTCGCCGGGTTGTACAAACGTTATTCAGCATGAAATCAAATTAAAAGACCTAGAACCCATCAAAAATAAAATTTACCCATTACCAAAAGCATTGAAAGACGAAGCTCAACGTCAAGTAAATGAACTTCTAAAAAACAACATTATTCGGAAGAGTAAATCACCTTATAACTCACCTGTGTGGATTGTAGACAAAAAACAAACACCACACTCAAATACTAAACACTTTAGAATGGTAATCGATTATCGCAAGCTAAATGAGATAACGATATCAAACAACTATCCTATACCGCGTATAGACGAAATACTTAGTAATTTGGGAGGTAACCAATATTATTCGGCAATTGATTTGGCCAGCGGGTTTCATCAAATTATGGTCAAAGAGGAAGACATCCCAAAGACGGCATTCACTGTCGGGAACGGTCACTGGGAATTTCTACGTATGCCCTTTGGTTTGGTAAACGCCCCAGCCAGTTTCCAAACTCTAATGAACGAAATCTTTGCTGATCAAATAAACCAAGGAAAGTGTATGTGCTACCTTGATGATGTAATTATATTAGGCAAAAACCTCCAAAATCATATTGAAAATCTAAATGAAGTGTTAAGTATTCTAAAGAAAAACAATTTAAAACTTAATATTGAAAAATGCGAATTTCTACAAAAAGAATTAAAGTATCTTGGACACATCGTAACAGTAGATGGCATCAAACCCCAAGCAGAAAAAATAGAAAAAATACTAAAATTAAATCAACCAACAAATATTAAACAAATTCAAAGTTTCTTGGGAATAACTGGTTATTACCGTAAGTTCATCGAAAATTACGGTAAAATAACAAAACCACTTACAAAACTACTGAAAAAGAACATAAAATTCGATTTCGATAAAAGTTGTGTAGACGCATTTAAATTATTGAAAGAAAAGATTACTTCAGCCCCTATTCTAAGACATCCTGACGACAGCAAAATGTTTTCTATCACCACCGATGCTAGTAACGAAGCTCTAGGCGGAGTTCTGACGCAAGAGTACAATGGTATCGATATGCCGATTGCATTTTATTCATATACGTTGAATAAAGCTGAAAGAAATTATTCCACAATCGAAAAAGAATGTTTGGCAATAATTAAGACAGTAAAAAACTTCCATCATTTTCTGTACGCAAGATTGTTCGAAATAAAAACTGATCACCGACCTTTAGTTTGGCTACATTCAGTGAAAGACCCAACTAGTCGATTAGCAAGATGGAGACTGAAGCTAATGAATTACCAAGATAGAATAAAATACACCCCTGGTAAAACCAACTACACAGCAGATCTACTTAGCAGACCAATTCTTATGGCTATCGTAAATAAATCGAAAAAATTTGAAGATTTCGACAAAACGATAAAAAATAACGTTAAAATCCCATACATAAATAACATCGTCAATATAAATAATTTAAAAACTCTAATAATTCCATTAACTAAAGATTTAAATATAAATAATAATTTAAAAACATTTATTTTAAATAACTTCACCCGAGAGGACATAAACAACGCAAATATCGGTCAAGTGATAAGAAACGAAAACGGCACCCAAACAATAATATTAATCATTTTAAAAAACACAATTCAAAATAATATGAACGTAAAACTATTCTATGAAACATTGTATGAAGTGTCCTTGACTTCAACTGATAAAAATACTATTATTCATCCTAGTATAATAGATAAAAAATTAAATAATAATTATTTAAATAATTTGCTACATCATCACTTCGAAAATAATATTCAAATAATACCCGTTGAAAATATAAATTTTAATGTTTATCTCTCTGAAAAAGAAATACAAGACGTTTTGGACAATGAACTAGCTGAAATAGGCGAACCAGGCCCTAGTTCTGAAGCCAAACAAGAACCCCCAGAAACTGTGGAAATCGAAACAGATGATGAATCAAGTCAAAGCGAAGCCAGCATCACACCTGAAGCTAATAACGGCGCAACAACTATCGTAAGAACCGAAGAAGAAAAATTAAAACTCCTCCAAGAGTTCCATGATAGTCCACTAAGTGGTCACCCAGGACAGGCTCGTACCTATCAAGAATTACGTCAAAAATACTTCTGGAAAGGCATGAAAAGTTATGCCGAAAATTATATCAAAAAATGTGTCACATGCCAGAAAAACAAATATTCAATTATAAGGAAATCTCCAATGGTTATTACGACAACAGCAGTGAACTTTAATGAAGAAATCTCTTTAGACTTTGTCGGACCCTTACCACAAACAAAAAGTGGAAATAAGTTTATAGTTACTATGCAAGACAACCTTACTAAACATCTCCAAGCATTCCCAATGGAAGACAGAAAAGCTGAAACAACTGCGGTCTATTTTCTAAAATACGCAAGTACATTTGGTTTTCCAAAAGCCATACTAACTGATCAAGATCCTGTATTTACAAGTGCATTATTCAAGGAAGTAAATAAACTATTTTCAATCAAGAACAAGACAACAAGCTGCTACCATCCGCAAAGCAATGGCTCTTTGGAAAGAAGTCATACGTATCTGGAGAACTACCTCCGTTCATATGTAAACGAATCAATGGACAATTGGGACGAAATGTTGTATTTGGCTACCTACTCGTACAACACACACGCAAACAGATCAACAGGTGAAACTCCATATAAATTAGTTTTTGGAATTGAACCAAATATACCAATGTCTTTCAACAAAGGAGTAATAGGGTAAACTTACGACAAATTTTCACAAGAGGTACAAGACAAAATTAAAAAAATTCGAGAAGTAGCTAGAAATAATTTAAAACAATCAAAACAAGTTAACAAACAACAGTACGACAAAGCAGCAGGCAACAAAATTAGAAATTTCAAAATAAACGATTTCGTATTAGTTAAGGAAGGACAATGTGCACCCGGTAAACTTTCTGAAAGATATAAAGGTACTTTCCAAATAACCAAAGTCAATCCTGAAAAACACACTGTAACAATAAAAATGAAAAAATTGGAAAAAACATATCACATGAATAATGTGAAACTGTATGTTTCAGATAAAGATGTGGAAAATATTAATTTCGTCAATACTTCTACACCACGTGATGACAGAAATACTGGTGGAACAGATACCGAAATCATCGGGCATATTTTTCAAGAAACTAGGCGAAGCAAAAGTATGCAGCCAAAAATTAACATTAATTCACTACACTAATACAACTATATTTAAAAATAATTTAGAATGAGCTACGAAACACTATCAAAAATCATACAATTTTTGTAATTTGATACCTCATAATAGTTCTAACGCAGCAACATGCATATTACAAATGAAATTACTAAGTCAACAAATACAGGAGATAAGAATGTTATTAAAGTCTGTACAATTACATCATCAAACATATAGCCATATTATACAAAAAAGAGGTCTAATTAATGCCGGTTCAAGTGTATTAAAATGGTTAGTAGGTACTCCATCAGCTGACGATGGTATATTTTATACAAACTCTATTAATTCATTAATTGAAGATAGAAAAACAACACATCTTATGATGAAGGATCAAATTAAAATTTTATCAGAAACCATGAATACTCTAAACAAAACACTTAATACCGTGGAAGACACTGAACGCGAATTAAATTTAAACGTTCAAACATTTAACTCATTTATTGATAACGCTACTCAGATTATTAATAATGACCATTTACAATTAGGAATTTTAGACCATTTATTATTAATCAAACAATTAAATGATCTTAATTTTAGGCAACTAAAACAATATAGCAAGACACTAACATTAGTTCGACATGGTATTGTTGACTATAATATTATTAATCCAACGAGCTTAATAGAAGAATTAACTTCTCTTAAACAATTTCAATTGCCACTTAAAGTTAATCCTGAAAACATAGAAAACTATTACAAAATAATGGAAACTAAATATTTTATGAAAGATGATTTACTAGTTGTATTAATCAAAATTCCAATCGCACAAATTATGGAATATACTCTCTATCAAACTTTTCCTTTACCCACTCCTCATAAAAATTCAAGTTCATTATCCTACATAGAAATTGATTACCCTTACATAATTTCTAGTAGAAGTAAAAGTCAATTCGCTTTACTAAAAAACATAGACAATTGTAAATTAGCAGATACCACCTACATTTGTACCAAAGTGGAAATTATGGAAAGAAGATCGGACAACGTCTGCGAATTGGAAATATTCGATCTACAAGATCAAAAAATTCCAAAAATATGCAAAATTACAACAATCAACGCAATTCCTGAAATTTGGCAAACTGTGTCAGAAAATAAATGGTTACTCATTCTTAGTAAACCTACAAAAGGCAACCTTCTCTGTAATGATGGGCAAGACAAAGACGTAACAATAAATGGTATTGGATTACTGAAAATCACCAACAACTGTCGACTTATTAAAACGAATATTCTCCTACAACCTGAAATATCCATTAAAAATAATCCCTCTTACATAAAAATTGCTGAAGTAGATATCCTTGAAGACGATTGCTGCAAATACCTAAACCGAACCAAACCTTTATCTCCAGAATACCTCAAACCTATAAAAATTACCAATCTGGATCTAAATGACATCAAGTATACTCACCACAAACTGGAACAAATGGATCAAAATTTACAATCACAATTAAATAAGCCATTCGTCATAAAATATGAAAGTACGATATATCAATGGCCATGTTATGGTGGAATTGGTTTATTATCAGCATTATTCTTCTATTACGTCTACAAATATGGGATCGTAAAAGTATTAATCAAGTTATTATCAAAATTATTTAATTGTCTCATTCCATGTAAAAAAGGCGGCAATGGAGATACATTCAATTTTTATAACTGCAGTCTTTTTGGTGACAACAAGCACAATCAAGTACAACCGATATCATCAGAAGTAACTTACGAACCGACAACAGAAACTTGTCTAATAAATAATCGCAGAAGGTCAACTTCCAGTTCAAGTATAACAGGCCGACGATCAATCCGACCAATACAACTTTAAACACCTGGAAACTAATCAAGAAGGGGACCACCACAGACTCGAGAAGCTCCAAAATCTTGTTCCAAAATTTAGTAACTTCTCTAATGGCGGAGGAATGTGGAGTATCGGAAATGGCACATCCTGTTGAAATAAAAAATCATAAATTTGCAAAAATATTATAAAATTATTTTTTATTCTTGTGTGAATTTCATTACTTAAGCAAAAATAACCAATATAATTTTTGTATAAATAAATTCAATCGAAACCATTATTTTTCAGTTCTAATTAAAATATTGTAAAGTTCTAATAAAGATTGCGAAAAGTTCTATTCAAAATTTCGTAAAGTTCTAATAAAATTTTTGTCAGTCAAGTTCAAATTATGTCATTGTACTTTTATTGTATAATTTTAATAATCGGTTTAATTTTGTTTTAATAAATTAAAGATTTAATTTTGTGTAAAATAAATTATTCATTATTTCAACAAAACCTTCAGTCGTTTTTAAATAGAATAATTATAAATAAATCGACGCACAGTTAAATCAAAACACCGAAATAAATTATCGACGTTAAAAACAGTAATCGAACGTGACCGGAACTAACGATTAAATTAGAGCTCCGTTTCTTATGTTAGTCGAAAAAACTAAGTGGCGATCCTCCTCATCTTTTTAACAAGATTGCCAAGTCGTTCTCGAGCATTATAATTCGGTCAAAAGTGATTGGAAATTAATCATCGAAGTATATATAATCCACCATATTCGGATCATAACCATTATTAATAGCAATGATTTTAATTGTGCTAATTTCTTCCATAAAATTGGATTTTGATAATGGTATTTGTAACGCTCTGTTTACCATTGATTGGTAAGCAGCCAATTTATGGTTAATGGGATGAACCGAGTCTGAGTGGATCGTTGTGTCCGTAAAAGTAGGCTTACGGTAGATGTTGAAATCCAAGTTGTTCTTTGTTTTTTTGATGTTCAAATCCAGAAAATTTAATTGGTCCTCACATTCAATTTCTAAGGTGAATTGAATTTTCTTACTGAAAGAGCTAGCCATGTCCAAGAAAGTCTCCAATTGTCTTTGTGTACCATCAAAGCATATGATGATGTCATCCACATAGCGATAAACTTTCTTGTGCCCAATGTGATGCTAGCTACGTTGGACAATCAGGTTGACCGTTTGAAATTCGAAAAGCAGAACACCTACGCTCTTTCAGGTTAAAAAGAACAGATTCGGCTTTTGCCAACCACCTGATAGAAAATGATCACATTCCAAACAGTAAGCTAGAAATACTGCACATAGCAAAAAAAGGTCAAAGACTGGATGTGTTGGAAGGTTTGGAAATCCATAAACATAAAAAAGGACCCAACACTCTATTGAATGAACAAATCGAATGTTTCCCATCCAAGTTATTTTCACTAATCTAAATTTTATATTTTCAGACACGGAAGAAATATTCTAAATATTTATTTATATTTATTTATTTATTTATAGATAATTCCAAGAATTTTTTATCAATATTCATTGTTTTTTATTTTTATTTTTTGACTTACTCAATGAAGGTATATTCTAATACACTTTATTGAATATTATATTTTACTAGCTATTTGTTACGTAATTTGTTTTTAATATAATATGACGTATTTTGTTTTTCAAAAAATTGTTAAAAAATTTTTGTATAAATAAGAGCCACCTGTAACGATGTCTTCACAGTTTCGACAATGGGATAAAACCCGAAACATGTAAACTAAATTTAAATAATTTTAAATAAAAAGTGGAATTGCAAACTTAAAACAAAAAGTTGTAAAATTAACTTATTTTACCTTTAAACAAAATAACGATTATTTTACACAATATTAAATCTTTAATTTATTAAAACAAAATTAAACCGATTATTAAAATTATACAATAAAAGTACAATGACATAATTTGAACTTGACTGACAAAAATTTTATTAGAACTTTACGAAATTTTGAATAGAACTTTTCGCAATCTTTATTAGAACTTTACAATATTTTAATTAGAACTGAAAAATAATGGTTTCGATTGAATTTATTTATACAAAAATTATATTGGTTATTTTTGCTTAAGTAATGAAATTCACACAAGAATAAAAAATAATTTTATAATATTCTTGCAAATTTATGATTTTTTATTTCAACAGGATGTGCCATTTCCGATACTCCACATTCCTCCGCCATTAGAGAAGTTACTAAATTTTGGAACAAGATTTTGGAGCTTCTCGAGTCTGTGGTGGTCCCCTTCTTGATTAGTTTCCAGGTGTTTAAAGTTGTATTGGTCGGATTGATCGTCGGCCTGTTATACTTGAACTGGAAGTTGACCTTCTGCGATTATTTATTAGACAAGTTTCTGTTGTCGGTTCGTAAGTTACTTCTGATGATATCGGTTGTACTTGATTGTGCTTGTTGTCACCAAAAAGACTGCAGTTATAAAAATTGAATGTATCTCCATTGCCGCCTTTTTTACATGGAATGAGACAATTAAATAATTTTGATAATAACTTGATTAATACTTTTACGATCCCATATTTGTAGATGTAATAGAAGAATAATGCTGATAATAAACCAATTCCACCATAACATGGCCATTGATATATCGTACTTTCATATTTTATGACGAATGGCTTATTTAATTGTGATTGTAAATTTTGATCCATTTGTTCCAGTTTGTGGTGAGTATACTTGATGTCATTTAGATCCAGATTGGTAATTTTTACAGGTTTGAGGTATTCTGGAGATAAAGGTTTGGTTCGGTTTAGGTATTTGCAGCAATCGTCTTCAAGGATATCTACTTCAGCAATTTTTATGTAAGAGGGATTATTTTTAATGGATATTTCAGGTTGTAGGAGAATATTCGTTTTAATAAGTCGACAGTTGTTGGTGATTTTCAGTAATCCAATACCATTTATTGTTACGTCTTTGTCTTGCCCATCATTACAGAGAAGGTTGCCTTTTGTAGGTTTACTAAGAATGAATAACCATTCATTTTCTGACACAGTTTGCCAGATTTCAGGAATTGCGTTGATTGTTGTAATTTTGCATATTTTTGGAATTTTTTGATCTTGTAGATCGAATATTTCAAATTCGAAGACATTGTCCGATCTTCTTTCCATAATTTCCACTTTGGTACAAATGTAGGTGGTATCTGCTAATTTACAATTATCTATGTTTTTTAGTAAAGCGAATTGACTTTTACTTCTACTAGAAATTATGTAAGGGTAATCAATTTCTATGTAGGATGATGAACTTGAATTTTTATGAGGATTGGGTAAAGGAAAAGTTAGATAGAGAGTATATTCCATAATTTGTGCGGTTGGAATTTTGATTAATACAACTAATAAATCATCTTTCATAAAAGATTTAGTTTCCATTATTTTGTAATAGTTTTCTATGTTTTCAGGATTAACTTTAAGTGGCAATTGAAATTGTTTAAGAGAAGTTAATTCTTCTATTAAACTCGTTGGATTGATAATATTATAGTCAACAATACCATGTCGAACTAATGTTAGTGTCATGCTATATTGTTCTAGTTGCCTAAAATTAAGATCATTTAATTGTTTGATTAATAATAAATGGTCTAAAATTTCTAATTGTAAATGGTCATTATTAATAATCTGAGTAGCGTTATTAATAAATGAGTTAAGTGTTTGAACGTTTAAATTTAATTCGCGTTCAGTGTCTTCCACGGTATTAAGTGTTTTGTTTAGAGTATTCATGGTTTCTGATAAAATTTTAATTTGATCCTTCATCATAAGATGTGTCGTTTTTCTATCTTCAATTAATGAATTAATAGAGTTTGTATAAAATATACCATCGTCAGCTGATGGAGTACCTACTAACCATTTTAATACACTTGAACCGGCATTAATTAGACCCTTTTTTTGTATAATATGGCTATATGTTTGATGATGTAATTGTACAGACTTTAATAACATTCTTATCTCCTGTATTTGTTGACTTAGTAATTTCATTTGTAATATGCATGTTGCTGCGTTAGAACTATTATGGGGTATCAAATTACAAAAATTGTATGATTTTTGATAGTGTTTCGTAGCTAATTCTAAATTATTTTTAAATATAGTTGTATTAGTGTATTAATGTTAATTTTTGGCTGTATACTTTTACTTCGCCTAGCTTCTTGAAAAATATGCCCGATGATTTCGGTATTTGTTCCACCAGTATTGGATTCAGGGCATAAACCTAAAGACACGATGGAAATTCTACATTTTGCCCAAAAAGGTACAAGAATGAATCTACTAGAGGCTTTGGAAATCCATAAACATACCAGGGATGGTTTCGAAGTTTTGAACGATCAAATGTTTCTAACGGGTTCAACTTTATTTTCGCAATTATAGAAATTAGTTTCCTTCTAGTCAAATGGACATTAGTTCATAATTGTTTTATTAACTTATTTTTTATTCTTTTAACTTTTTAACGGTTTTCTGAAAAAGAAACAAATTTTATCTATTTATTTATCTTTTAACTATTTATTTGTTATTTATTATGTGTAATTTTTAATTTTATCAAGCGAAAACTGCTTTCGTTTTCTTTTAACGAATAAGTTTTAACGTTTTTTAATCATACAATTGTTTTTATTTATTTTTTAACAAATCTACAGTTTTCAATATCACCTGATTATTACATAATTTGCAAATTTCTATTTTAGTATAAATACAGGTACGTTGTTGTTTGAAATACTATTGTTCTGAAGATGACTAACAAGTTGAAATGATCATAAACAAAATATTTTGATAGGCAAAAAAAAAAATTTTTAAATAAAGTGGATTTTAAGCAAATAAAATGTGTTTAATTAATGTTAATAACTTCCACAAATTAACGCTCTCAAACTTAAATTACTTAAAGCAAGCAAGCTTATCTGAGCAACTTAAATATTATTTTAAACTACGTACCAAAACTAGATTAATTGGACAAAATTTATGGTTTATCCAATCATGTTTAAAATTGAAAGTTTTTCCAAAATTTGTGAATTTAAAGTGTAAAACGCTTAACAATACTGTGACAAAAGTTTTAAAGCAAGCCAAGATCTTATGGTTGAAAGAGGAAGCAAAGTTGTGGTTCATAAAAAGGAATTGTCTGTTTCATTATTTAAAAGTGCTGCACGATGAATTAATTTTCAAACTGCATTATTTGGAATTTGAAGTATTTAACGAAAAATGTAGAAATTTCAACAATATACTTATAAAAAATAAATACAATCAACAAAATATCAAGTTGAATAATTTAATTAAAGACAAAGCTCTTAAAGAAATAATTAAACCTACACCTACAATTAGTTTTGAAAAAAGAACCATTAACATGACCACAGTAAAATTTGACGATAATGAATTGCAATTATTGAACAAAGGTTTAAAATATGCTCCACAAGTTAAATTCAATAATGTAAAAGAAAACTTAGTTATTGATACTGAATTGGCATTGAAGAACAAAAAGGACAATTTAGCGAAGGAATTAATAGGAGAACTCATTTCAAAGGATATAAATATTCCGTACGAGCCCACTATAACCAAATCAATAAAATCAATTAAACAAAAAATTGAAGATAATAATTTAATTTTGACAAGGGCTGATAAAGGTAATTCTATTATCATATTAAAAAAACAAGATTACGTGAATAAAATATCAGACTTTATATACAAAGAAAAAATTACTCGACTAAAAAAAGATCCAACAACAAAATTTCAAACTGCCTTAAAAGATGTGCTCAAAAACACTAACACATTATTCTCGAGCTACGAAAAATATAATTTACCTGAAATTAATCCTAGTGCTCCAAGATTATATGGACTGTTAAAAATTCATAAAGAAGATGCTCCCATTAGATCAGTATAGTTTCGCATGTAGGCTGTCCTGTACATAAATTAAGCAAGAAAGTACATACTATTATCACATCGAATACTGGGTTCACGAGCAAATATGGGATAAAAAACTCAGTAGAACTTACAAAACAACTTAAAAAGTTCAAAATGAAGACTGGTTACAAGATTGCTTCACTGGATGTAACAAATATGTTTGGAAACATTTCAGGGAAAGACTGCGTAAAATTGATATCAGATTTACTGGACCAGAAACTTGTAAATCCGATAATTAAAGATGAAATTCTCGAGTGTCTCCAATTAACTTTGGATCAAAATTACTTCGAATTCAACAACAAATTCTTCCATCAAAAAAATGGTTTGGCTATGGGTAGTCCTTTGAGTCCCTTACTTGCAGAAATATACATGTCGTCGTTAGAAAAAAGGATATTATTGTCACCTCAGGCAAAACAACATGTCATCCTTTGGTTCCGATACGTGGATGATATTTTTCTATGTTTTGACGGATCGGATCGACAAATGAACAATTTCTTGGATCATGTAAATTCTTTTGACTCCAAATTAAAATTCACCTTAGAAAAGGAAGTGAACAAGTCCTTAAACTTTTTGGATCTAAAATTAAGCAGGGTAGATGACCATTTTGAGTTTGATATCTACAGAAAACCCACGTACACAGATACCACCATTCCAGTGGATTCTCTCCACCCACGTGCCCACAAAATGGCTGCTTTTAATTCCATGATCCATAGAGCTTTGAATATCCCACTAAGTGATAAAAATTTGGCAAAAGAATTTACTACTATAAAAAACATCGCTGCAAGTAATGGATTTGAAGATTATGTAATAGATTCTCTCATTAAGAAGAAATTGAACAACTTTACAAAAAGCACTTTGTACAATCCAGGTACTAAAATACAACAAGGCTATAAAACCATCTCCTTTTATGGGAACATATCCTATAAAATTGGAAAAATTTTAAAATCACATGGAGTTAATATAGCTTTTAAACCTCCTGTAAAGTTGTCTAATTTCTTATTGAACAACAAGTCCAAAGTGGAGAAAATGAAGAAATCTGGTATCTACAAGTTAACCTGCGAAGATTGTTTGGGAGTATACTTGGGGCAGACCGGACGAAATTTTGAAGTGAGAAAAAGGGAACATTTAAGATCGTATCGAAACAATACTGATGATTCTACATTTGCAAAGCACCTATTGGATTCAGGGCATAAACCTAAAGACACGATGGAAATTCTACATTTTGCCAAAAAAGGTACCAGAATGAATCTACTAGAGGCTTTGGAAATCCATAAACATACCAGGGATGGTTTCGAAGTTTTGAACGATCAAATGTTTCTAACGGGTTCAATTTTATTTTCGCAATTATAGAAATTAGTTTCCTTCTAGTCAAATGGACATTAGTTCATAATTGTTTTATTAACTTATTTTTCATTCTTTTAACTTTATAACGGTTTTCTGAAAAAGAAACAAATTTTATCTATTTATTTATCTTTTAACTATTTATTTGTTATTTATTATGTGTAATTTTTAATTTTATCAAGCGAAAACTGCTTTCGTTTTCTTTTAACGAATAAGTTTTAACGTTTTTTAATCATACAATTGTTTTTATTAATTTTGAACAAATCTGCAGGTTTCAGTATCACCTGATTATTACATAATTTTCAAATTTGTATTTTAGTATAAATACAGGTACGTTGTTGTTTGAAATACTATTGTTCTGAAGATGACTAACAAGTTGAAATGATCATAAACAAAATATTTTGATAGACAAAAAAAAAAAATTTTTAAATAAAGTGGATTTTAAGCAAATAAAATGTGTTTAATTAACGAATTGACTTTTACTTCTACTAGAAATTATGTAAGGGTAATCAATTTCTATGTAGGATGATGAACTTGAATTTTTATGAGGAGTGGGTAAAGGAAAAGTTAGATAGAGAGTATATTCCATAATTTGTGCGGTTGGAATTTTGATTAATACAACTAATAAATCATCTTTCATAAAAGATTTAGTTTCCATTATTTTGTAATAGTTTTCTATGTTTTCAGGATTAACTTTAAGTGGCAATTGAAATTGTTTAAGAGAAGTTAATTCTTCTATTAAACTCGTTGGATTGATAATATTATAGTCAACAATACCATGTCGAACTAATGTTAGTGTCATGCTATATTGTTCTAGTTGCCTAAAATTAAGATCATTTAATTGTTTGATTAATAATAAATGGTCTAAAATTTCTAATTGTAAATGGTCATTATTAATAATCTGAGTAGCGTTATTAATAAATGAGTTAAATGTTTGAACGTTTAAATTTAATTCACGTTCAGTGTCTTCCACGGTATTTAGTGTTTTGTTTAGAGTATTCATGGTTTCTGATAAAATTTTAATTTGATCCTTCATCATAAGATGTGTTGTTTTTCTATCTTCAATTAATGAATTAATATAGTTTGTATAAAATATACCATCGTCAGCTGATGGAGTACCTACTAACCATTTTAATACACTTGAACCGGCATTAATTAGACCTCTTTTTTGTATAATATGGCTATATGTTTGATGATGTAATTGTACAGACTTTAATAACATTCTTATCTCCTGTATTTGTTGACTTAGTAATTTCATTTGTATTATGCATGTTGCTGCGTTAGAACTATTATGGGGTATCAAATTACAAAAATTGTATGATTTTTGATAGTGTTTCGTAGCTAATTCTAAATTATTTTTAAATATAGTTGTATTAGTGTATTAATGTTAATTTTTGGCTGCATACTTTTGCTTCGCCTAGCTTCTTGAAAAATATGCCCGATGATTTCGGTATTTGTTCCACCAGTATTTCTGTCATCACGTGGTGTAGGAGTATTGACGAAATTAATATTTTCCACATCTTCATCTGAAACATACAGTTTCACATTATTCATGTGATATGTTTTTTCCAATTTTTTCATTTTTATTGTTACAGTGTGTTTTTCAGGATTGACTTTGGTTATTTGGAAAGGACCTTTATATCTTTCAGAAAGTTTACCGGGTGCACATTGTCCTTCCTTAACTAATACGAAAACGTTTATTTTGAAATTTCTAATTTTTTTGCCTGCTGCTTTGTCGTACTGTTGTTTGTTAACTTGTTTTGATTGTTTTAAATTATTTCTAGCTACTTCTCGAATTTTTTTAATTTTGTCTTGTACCTCTTGTGAAAATTTGTCGTAAGTTTTCCCTATTACTCCTTTGTTGAAAGACATTGGTATATTTGGTTCAATTCCAAAAACTAATTTATATGGAGTTTCACCTGTTGATCTGTTTGCGTGTGTGTTATACGAGTAGGTAGCCAAATACAACATTTCGTCCCAATTGTCCATTGATTCGTTTACATATGAACGGAGGTAGTTCTCCAGATACGTATGACTTCTTTCCAAAGAGCCATTGCTTTGCGGATGGTAGCAGCTTCTTGTCTTGTGCTTGATTGAAAATAGTTTATTTACTTCCTTGAATAATGCACTTGTAAATACAGGATCTTGATCAGTTAGTATGGCTTTTGGAAAACCAAATGTACTTGCGTATTTTAGAAAATAAACCGCAGTTGTTTCAGGTTTTCTGTCTTCCATTGGGAATGCTTGGAGATGTTTAGTAAGGTTGTCTTGCATAGTAACTATAAACTTATTTCCACTTTTTGTTTGTGGTAAGGGTCCGACAAAGTCTAAAGAAATTTCTTCATTAAAGTTCACTGCTGTTGTTGTAATAACCATTGGGGATTTCCTTATAATTGAATATTTGTTTTTCTGGCATATGACACATTTTTTGATAATTTTCGACATAACTTTTCATGCCTTTCCAGAAGTATTTTTGACGTAATTCTTGATAGGTACGAGCCTGTCCTGGGTGACCTCTTAGTGGACTATCATGGAACTCTGGTAGGATTTTTAATTTTTCTTCTTCGGATCTTACGATAGTTGTTGCGCCGTTATTAGCTTCAGGTGTGATCCTGGCTTCGCTTTGACTTGATTCATCATCTGTTTCGATTTCCACAGTTTCTGGGGGTTCTTGGATGGCGTCAGAACTAGAGCCTGGTTCGCCTATTTCAGCTAGTTCATTGTCCAAAACGTCTTGTATTTCGTTTTCAGAGAGATAAACATTAAAATTTATATTTTCAACGGGTATTATTTGAATATTATTTTCAAAATGATGATATAGTAAATTATTTATCAGTTGAAGTCAAGGACACTTCATACAATGTTTCATAGAATAGTTTTACGTTCATATTATTTTGAATTGTGTTTTTTAAAATGATTAATATTATTGTTTGGGTGCCGTTTTCGTTTCTTATCACTTGACCGATATTTGCGTTGTTTATGTCCTCTCGGGTGAAGTTATTTAAAATAAATGTTTTTAAATTATTATTTATATTTAAATCTTTAGTTAATGGAATTATTAGAGTTTTTAAGTTACTTATATTGACGATGTTATTTATGTATGGGATTTTAACGTTATTTTTTATCGTTTTGTCGAAATCTTCAAATTTTTTCGATTTATTTACGATAGCCATAAGAATTGGTCTGCTAAGTAGATCTGCTGTGTAGTTGGTTTTACCAGGGGTGTATTTTATTCTATCTTGGTAATTCATTAGCTTCAGTCTCCATCTTGCTAATCGACTAGTTGGGTCTTTCACTGAATGTAGCCAAACTAAAGGTCGGTGATCAGTTTTTATTTCGAACAATCTTGCGTACAGAAAATGATGGAAGTTTTTTACTGTCTTAATTATTGCCAAACATTCTTTTTCGATTGTGGAATAATTTCTTTCAGCTTTATTCAACGTATATGAATAAAATGCAATCGGCATATCGATACCATTGTACTCTTGCGTCAGAACTCCGCCTAGAGCTTCGTTACTAGCATCGGTGGTGATAGAAAACATTTTGCTGTCGTCAGGATGTCTTAGAATAGGGGCTGAAGTAATCTTTTCTTTCAATAATTTAAATGCGTCTACAAAACTTTACCGAAATCGAATTTTATGTTCTTTTTCAGTAGTTTTGTAAGTGGTTTTGTTATTTTACCGTAATTTTCGATGAACTTACGGTAATAACCAGATATTCCCAAGAAACTTTGAATTTGTTTAATATTTGTTCGTTGATTTAATTTAAGTTTTTTTTCTATTTTTTCTGCTTGGGGTTTGATGCCATCTACTGTTACGATGTGTCCAAGATACTTTAATTCTTTTTGTAGAAATTCGCATTTTTCAATATTAAGTTTTAAATTGTTTTTCTTTAGAATACTTAACACTTCATTTAGATTTTCAATATGATTTTGGAGGTTTTTGCCTAATATAATTACATCATCAAGGTAGCACATACACTTTCCTTGGTTTATTTGATTCATTCATTAGAGTTTGGAAACTGGCTGGGGCGTTTACCAAACCAAAGGGCATACGTAGAAATTCCCAGTGGCCGTTCCCGACAGTGAATGCCGTCTTTGGGATGTCTTCCTCTTTGACCATAATTTGATGAAACCCGCTGGCCAAATCAATTGCCGAATAATATTGGTTACCTCGCAAATTACTAAGTATTTCGTCTATACGCGGTATAGGATAGTTGTTTGATATCGTTATCTCATTTAGCTTGCGATAATCGATTACCATTCTAAATTGTTTAGTATTTGAGTGTGGTGTTTGTTTTTTGTCTACAATCCACACAGGTGAGTTATAAGGTGATTTACTATTCCGAATAATGTTATTTTTTAGAAGTTCATTTACTTGACGTTGAGCTTCGTCTTTCAATGCTTTTGGTAATGGGTAAATTTTATTTTTGATGGGTTCTAGGTCTTTTAATTTGATTTCATGCTGAATAACGTTTGTACAACCCGGCGAATCGTCATCTAGCTTGACAATTTCATGGTGTTGTAAAACCGTTTCAATTAATAATTTTTGTTCAGTTGAATTTAGATTATCGATTCTTAAGTTTTTTAAAATATTGTTTTTTCTATTGATTTGAATGTTGTTAAAATTATAAACATTTTTTTTTAATACTGGCTCTAATTCTATAGTATAATTTTTATAATTAATAATTGCATTGTGTTTACTTAAGAAATCTGATCCTAGAATTCCATCATATGGTAGATTATCTGTTTGAACTAAGTGCAAATAATGATGATAATGACTTTTGTTTTTATTCATATAAATTGATACTACACCATGTGTTTCAACTAGACCTTGAGTAATGCCTTTTAAATTTATTTTTAAAGGAGAATCTATATCTGTTTTGTGATTAGGATTTAAATTGTTTGTTTTTAAGATAGAGCACGATGCTCCGGTATCAATTAAAAATAGAAATTCGTTAGTTTTCGAATGGTTGCTTGTAAATGTTATCTTTTTATCATTTACAACATTTGGAAACTGAGTGAAGCCGACTCTTTCGATGTGCTCTGAATTGGGGCTTCGTTCAATCCGAGCTGCTCGAAGTTTAAATTAAGGCTGTCTTGTGAGTTGACATGAGCTACTTTAGGATTTGGGTTATTAAGATTTTCGTTCCTTTTCTTTTTCCTACATTCGTCTATTGTGTGACCTCGAAAGTGGCAAAAATCACACTTTTTGAACGAGTTATTATAAATTTTTGACTGTGGTGGATCACCAGAATGTTTAAAATTTTTATTGCGACATTCCTTTGTATTGTGATTATTTCTTTTACAAATTTTACAGTATTTTTTATTTGTTTGAATATTTGTTTGTTAGGAAATTTTAAATTGATTTTGCATAGAGACAAAAGATTCTTCTTCGCTGACTATGCTTAGAGCTTTATTAATTGACATAAAAGTTTTATGCCTTAAAATGTTAGAAATTTCTGGCTTACAGTGATGTGTAAACCTACGTAAAGCCATTTCATTTATTAAGGCTAACTTGCCCACTAACATTGAATTCGAAATGGTACTTTCTTTAATTTTTTGAATTATTCGTGAGTTTAAATGCTCGATACGTAAGAAAAATTCTTTTACGGTTTCATTTGGTTTTTGCCTACAAGTTTCTAATTGCTCTTGTAAATACGTAAGGCTTTCAGTTATTTGAAATACTTGTTTTAATTTTATTTTTAAATCTGTGAAAGTATTTATTTCGGAAGCATTTATTTTATTTTTAACTTCTGATGAAACTTTTGAAAATATTAAGGCTGTAAGTGCCGTTTTTTGATTTTCCTTTGCTATAGATAATGCATTTTCTGCGTTTTGAAGGAAATTAGATAACTCTGACGAATTACCGTTAAATGATGTAATCATTTGTGCAAGGAAAGTAATCGGGATACTTCCCCTGTGTTGTGTTGTATCATCATCATCAGATAAATCAGGAGAAATGATTTCTGGATCAAGGTTTTGTGAATCAGCGAGACTCATATTTATTGATAATGAGGATAGGATAGTTGTAGAAGCAAAAATAAATCAATTCGCCTACCTTATTGGTTTAATCTTGACCAGTCCAGTGGGATAGCTATAAACTCTTGGTAGATGATATTAATTCTGCTTCAGTTGATTTGGTTCGATGATACCCAAAATTTACACCAAGCTGTTAGTTGTTACACCGTCTTGACCTGGGATTCTGGATGTCCTGGCAGGATCGCCAATTTTGTCGTGTCCCAGATATATTATACTTCGATGATTAATTTCCAATCACTTTTGTCCGAATTATAATGCTTGAGAACGACTTGGCAATCTTGTTAAAAGATGAGGAGGATCGCCACTTAGTTTTTTCGAGAAACATAAGAAACGGAGCTCTAATTTAATCGTTAGTTCCGTTTATTTCGGTGTTTTTGAATTGACTGTGCGTCGATTTATTTATAATTATTCTATTTAAAAACGACTGAAGGTTTTGTTGAAATAATGAATAATATATTTTACACAATATTAAATCTTTAATTTATTGAAACAAAATTAAACCGATTATTAAAATTATACAATAAAAATACAATAACATAATTTGAACTTGACTGACAAAAATTGTATTAGAACTTTACGAAATTTTGAATAGAACTGAAAAAAAATGGTTTCAATTGATTTTATTTATACAAAAATTATATTGGTTATTTTTGCTTAAGTAATGAAATTCACACAAGAATAAAAAATAATTATATAATATTTTTGCAAATTTATGATTTTTTATTTCAACAGGATGTTCCATTTCCGATACTCCACATTCCTCCGCCATTAGAGAAGTTACTAAATTTTGGAACAAGATTTTGGAGCTTCTCGAGTCTGTGGTGGTCCCCTTCTTGATTAGTTTTCAGGTGTTTAAAGTTGTATTGGTCGGATTGATCGTCGGCCTGTTATACTTGAACTGGAAGTTGACCTTTTGCGATTATTTATTAGACAAGTTTCTGTTGTCGGTTCGTAAGTTACTTCTGATGATATCGGTTGTACTTGATTGCGCTTGTTGTCACCAAAAAGACAGTTATAAAAATTGAATGTGTCAACACACAACATACATACTTTGGTTTGTCTCGAAGTATATTTATCTGAGCATAAATTCTGCAAAACCGGCTGGTCCGTTTTGCTAAATTAATGCTTACGGTATGTGATATCGCACGATAGGTTGCGTAGAACACTTAACTTACGAAGAAAAACAGTGTAGGTTTTAATTGGTTAGTTTTTATAATAACATACGTAGCCAAATAGGTTTTTTTTTTTAATAATTTTGCATTTAGAGACGCCTTCCACTATGATAAAACACATCCTCTGTTTGAGTTGCGTTTTATTGGTTTCATTCAAAATTTTACTGAACTGTGATTCGATAAAGATATAGAAATTTATTTTGTTAATTATCTCGCAAAGTAGGCTTCAGATCCGAAAGTGGAAAATAACTTTTTCCTTCGTCGTTATGAGCTTATTCTGCAGGTAGACGATCTGCAGTCAATAACAGAACGCCTTGTATAATCGGAAACAATTTCTTGCATATTTGCTCTTACCTTATCGGTAATAGAGGTTTTGTGGGACACCCGATAAGAACTATGTTTCTTTGGTTTTAAATTATTTATTATTTAATTATATATCTTTTCGTTTATCAAGTTCTGAAAATAGAAATTTTCTTATTAATAACAGAATAATCACAAGTTACAAATAAAAAATTTTAGGAAGTAGTAAATATTAAAAATAATTATTCTACTGCCTAAGTGAAATGTGAACATAGAATTGCGAAACAAATTGTATCAATTTAATATGTCTGAGTTAGCGATGGCGTTAGATACTCTTTTATGTTAATCGTTACTTTTCTATCGTGCACTGGCTTTAACTATACAGCTTCTTTGTATACTAAAAGGTAAAACAAGGCCTCTACAACTATTGAAAAATTTTTTGACAAAAATTTCGATGATAAAAAACTTATATTCGACGAAACAACCGTGGAGACGATTCAAGAATGCACCCGTAAAATATATACGGGGTAATTGTAAAAGCGGCGACCTGGCTTGAGTAATATTGATCCAAAATTGTTTTATTTCTAACTCGGTCAACGAAGATTTTTAAAATAATATTGATCAAAAATTGTTTTATTTCTAACTCGGACAACTGAATTTTTAAAGTTACAAAGTTTGCCTCAAATACAATTCTACTGTGCCGTAAATCACCGAACCAGAAAGTTTTGCGTACAATATATACTGCCACTTTCTTGAAAATGCAACGGAACCAATGTGAATTAATTTAAATTATGAAGAGTACAACTGTATCCAGCCGTTCCCCAGTATCTGCATGCATTACTTATGTTATGATAACGATGACAAAATCGAATACGATATTTCAGGACTAGAACTTGATAAAGAAAATCTTGACACATAATTAAATAATACATAATTTAAAACGAAAGAAACATAGTTATTACCGGTTGAAACTCACCTCTTTTCCCGATAAGACAAGTTATTTGCTTCCGGACTATTGTGGATGTACATGATATATCCTTTCAAACTACCTTCAAACCATTATGCGAACTAAACAGAACAAATATTGTTCTTTGTTTATATTAAAGCTAATTACTTTTCCTCGGTATCTGTGTCGAAAATAGACCAAGTATGAAAATTTGACTTTTTTCGAAAAAATTGCCAACTTTTGGAGAGCTTTATCTCAGTAAGTGTTAAACCTACAGAGTTTGTTACAGAGCCTACTGGTTTTGATCTAAAATTGTAGCAATTTTCTTCTATTTTTAAAACTTAAGGAATATATTTTCGAAAAAAAAGCATAGCCATCTTGGAAATCTCACTTCCGGTCGAGATTTCGGTTGGGCAACCGGCATATTCTGATTCAGCAGGGTCGAAATAGGGGAAAAAGACCTTTTGCCCAAAAGTAATATGATTTGCTTCTAAAAGTTTTTCTGAGGCCTTTTTTAAATATTATAACTAGTCTATACCTAGTTGAAACTATCAAGACTATCGGTTGGTCTAAAAATGAAAAAAAGACGTATGCTACGTGGGCTATAAAATAGGTGTGCCCTTTACTGTCTTCATTATCAGATTTGCAAGAATTTTCATTAATTAAACACTCTGTATACGTTATGATATATAAGGTGTTTAAGCAAAAGTATATAATATAGAGTGTGTTATAAAAGTATATAATACAGAGTGTTTAAGTAAAACAAATATTGAATGTAATGACAATTCCTGCAAAACTGATACTTAAAACAATATAGGGCACCTCTATTTTAGAGCCCACGCTGCATACGTTTTTTTTTTGCATTTGTAGACCAACCGTTGTTCTCGATAGTTTCAATTCGTTACTAAAGAAGAAACAAAAACAAAGTGCATACATAATTCAATTGTTATCGTTTCCTAATTCTAAAGCAATATTATTGAATTTTTATCTCTTTTCACTTAAGTACTTTTTATTAAGTTCCTTACATCAATTAAACATTTAAAACTTGTTAAACAAACAATTAATGAATGTTTTAATTACAATAAATAAATTTCATTCGAATTTCATTTCATCCATACTAAACATAATCATAAAAATAATCCGCTGTACTAAAAATATAATGAAAAATAGAACTTATTTAATATTTTAAAAACAATTTTTTTTTTTTTTTTACATAAGCAAAAACATAATTTAAAAATCAATCACCCTAATTTTATTTAATGACATATTTCAATCGTCATGGAGAGAATCAATAAAGCAATAAAAAAAAACTAGGAAAAAAGGTTGATTGAAATAATAATGCTTATAACTAATCAAAATTGACAACAAGACAATTAGAGTCAATTACAAACAATATCAAACAAATAAAAAAAACATTTTTAATTGACGTACTTAAAATATAACATTTTTGATTATTTGTAGAAAAAAAAAAAATATATATATATATATATATATATATATATATATGTTAAAGGTTTAGATATAGAGGCCTTCAAACTCTCGTCACTCAACTGATCGAAAGCAAAAGCGGTGTCATCAGCGAACAAAATTGAATTAGGCTCAGTCAGTGTAAGATCATTAATATAAAGATTAACAAGCCATTTCCTACATTATTAATTTCATATACGCAGAAATATAATGCCATATGTCTAACTTGCATAAAAACCATCCTATGGAACCAATTTTGTATGCCATGAAACATCTTATTTTTAAATTATATAAACAAGTTTCACAAGGCCAAAATTCAATCCTTTCGATTTTCACTCAGTTAACACGTGTTTTAGCGCCATATAAACACAAAATCACAGAAGAAACCAACGGTAACAAAAAACTCAAACAATTATAAAAAATAGTAGTTTGTTATTATCAGACGATCGCGGGGATTGTATCAGATAATGTTTGCAAATGAAGAAATGTATAGCGAAGAGAAGAAACAATTTTAGTATTAGCTTTACCAAACTATGCACTATGTGTATTAAAAAGTGAAAAAATTGTCTTAAATCGTTACCTTTCCGAAAACTATCATATCTTAATTACATTAAAACCTACTACTGTGCTTATTATTCCACCGATTTATTAAAAAAATATATATAAATTTTTTTAACAATTAAAATACATCTCTGTATTTTTAACAATTTTTTTTTTTGGTGACATACGTTTCGCACAAAATAGATCATTTTCAAACACTGTGAAATTTTATAACTTGTCCGCGGTTTATATATCTGAGAATTTTGAAAAACATATTTACAAAATGGTAAAAAATTGATTAAAAATTTCGATATCTTTTTTTATTTTATATTTTGATCAAGAAGTAAGTCTATTGAAATCCCTTTCTGAAGACAAGCAAGGCTTTATATATATATATTTGGTTCTGAAGCGACACCTAACGGTGAATTTAACAACGTAATACCTCAAATCCCGGAGTCGGCAATTCAGAATATTAGTTTAAATAATATTCAACCTTCTGGAACAACTATCAACTTTAATAATGAAACAAGTTCTGCCAGTGAAGCTCATAAAAAACAATTGAATCCACAAGCTGATAAACAAAAATTAATTCAAATAATAAACAAACAAACAGGTGAACAACACAATAAAAACAAAATTCAATTCAACAAATAAACATAGCCACAGGTGAACAATTGTACAATCAACCAAAATCTTACGCAGCTATGGTTAAACAAGGAATCCATTCCGAACATCCAAATGCTGCTCATATTGTGCTTTATGAATCTGATTCTTCAAATTTTATTACTGTTAAAAGTAAAAAGAAAAGAAGACAAATATTGTAAAGGGATCATCGCAAAGTACTTCTGTTTTGTGTAGCTATTTATGCTAAATCGGAGTTAGAATGTGAAGACATGAAAATAAATGTACCCTCCGTAGAGAAGATCTTCGAATATTGTGCTACAAAATCTCAACCACTTCAAGTAGTTCTCTCACTTTCAGCACAGTTGGATGGTACACTTTATGATGGCAAACCTAGGTGAATGTTGTAAACCTCGGAAGTTGGATGACGTCATTGACCAATAGTAAATCAAGATGGCGTCGGGAGGTGTGGTGGGGGGAGGAATGGCTGCCTAAGCATTGATGACGTCATTGGCTTTGACCAACAGTGGTGCTTGACGGAGAGTGAACGGGGGGCGGGACGTTGACATTAGTCAGCAATTCTCAAGAATATGTTGACATAACATTTGACCTTGAAAAATATGATATCATCATCCTGTTACAAGTTCAAACTTGTTTGAATCGACTTTGATCTTAAAATAATTTTGCACGTGTCAAGACACGTGACCGGATGTTAATATTTTTTTATGATTCAGCAATGTACTATGACACTTGAACGTGTTAGATAATAATTTGCAAGTCTGAATTCCAAGAAAAGAATATTGTTATGGGAGTCAGCAATTCTCAAGAATATGTTGAAATAGATAACATCTAACCTTGAAAAATATTGTAATTTGACACTTTAAATATACATCATAAAATTCAAGACACGTGACCGGATGTTAATATTTTTATAATAAAAGAGGATGAATCAGCAATGTAATATGACACAAAATTTACATGATAAAAATCGTTCAAGGACACGTGACCGGGAAGACGATGTTGACGAAGATTGTGTTGACATCGAAGAAAGTCAAGCATTATTTTAAAATCATTCCTATATTGAATTTTATTACTGCAAGATATATATATATATTTTATTGTTATTGTTTACGATGTAATGTAAGGTTTTATTTAATAAAAATCTTATAAATATTTGTTTGTATTTATTAATGATTAAAATTTACATAAAAAAAAAAATTTACAGAAAAAAATTATTATTATGAATCTGAGAAAACACATAAAGTATTGGGTGACACTACAATTCAATAAATTCATCAAATCCATTCCTATAACGACCAGTATTCATAGAGAAATTTTTCATTATTACAACAAATCCATTTGGTGAACTCCAACAATGTCGACATAAATCATGAAATTTTTGAAAATTCATATCAGAGCCAACATGATCGTAAAATATGTGTTTTAGATTCATTTCGTCCGTTTTGAATAACACCAAGAAATTAACTTTGTCCCTTATGTTATGCTTTGGAACACGTGCGTAGCTCTGACATAGGTAGAAACAATCAATTTTTCGATGACGGTCCATACTAAAGTATTCTCTAATTCTCTGTTGTGAATGACAGCTCACATCATCAAAAATGAAAAGACTTTTTTCTCGAGCTTCATTCGGACTAAGAATTTCACTAGTAAAACTAAATGGAAAATAGCCAACCCCTTCCACTAATTTTAAAGTCTCTTCTAGTAATTGATATTTCGGTTGGTAAAGAGATTTACTGTACACATAAATGTTTTCAAAGCGTAAATCGTTTTCATCATAAATTAAATTCAACATAACATTGGTTTTACCACAACCAGTAGGGCCACTTATTATTGTTCGTAGTGAATCGGAAAATAGAGGACCATGATATGTTTGTGTGTCTGTATTTTCTGGTATTAAATTTTCAACACTCAGAGCGGGTTGTTGTTTATGAAAACGCATTTTTAATGTAACTAAGACTAAAATTTCAATACAACCCATTTTATAAACATTTAAATATATGTGAACTTAATTGTTTAAACCATTTAGTAGTATGTCACATCAGAAGCAACAACACAAAGGAAGAGGTATTGTTAACACACTTATAAATAAATTACACATACCAACTTATCGATATTGTGGACCTGGAACTAAGCTGACAGAACGATTAGCGCGTGGTGATAAACCAAAAAACGCATTGGATCAGACTTGTATGGTACATGATATAGCATATTCAAAAAGTAAAGACTTAAAGGAGCGTCATCTAGCAGATAAACAATTAGCTGAAGCCGCTTGGAAACGTGCCAAAGCATCTGATTCAACAATTGGTGAAAAAGCATCCGCTTTATTCGTTACAGGCGCCATGAAGGCAAAAACTTCACTTGGTATGGGATTAAAAATGAATAAGACGAAAAAGACAAAGAAAACTATCAACTTTACAGCATCAGTGCGAAAGGCACGAAATGCATTGAAAAAATCACAACCAACGGACTTAAAAGCAGCAGTAAAAATAGCAAAAGCAGCTGTGCGAGGTCAACGTATTAAAGCACCCACACGTGTAAAACCAGTTCCAAAGTCTGGTGGTGTACTTCCATTAATTCCAATATTCGCAGGACTCTCTGCTTTAGGTGCTTTGATCAACTTAATGAGAGTCAAAGACACAACAAAACAATGGAAGCTATATCAATGGGTAAAGGCTTGTATTTAAGACCATACAACAAAGGCATGGGATTATATTTAGCAAAAAACTAATTGAAACGCTACCACGTAGAGCACTTTACGATACGGAGCTACGTGCGTATGCTAAACAATTTAAAATTCCGTATTTTCGTGGTGTTTTTATGCGTGACACCCTACCCAAAAGACCATATAAATATGAAACAGGAATTATCAACCATGATGTATCCAAAAATAGTGGCACACACTGGACGGCATATAAAAAGTATAATCGAAGTGTCATCTATTATGATAGTTTTGGAAATTTGAGACCGCCAGTGGAAGTCATTAAATATTTTAACGGATGTGACATTCAATATAATTTTGATAGGCAACAACAGTTTAATACTCCGATTTGTGTACATCTATGTATACAATTTTTATTAAATAAATAAACCAGCAAGTCTTGTATTCACTTCATTCAAAATCAAGATGTCATACATGCTTACTTTTACAGGGGATAGCTCTTTTTTAACAACAGACTATTCTCCACCAATTGAATTAGATAAAAATGAAAATTATGAAATGGGTCTAGTAGATTTACAAGGGTACAATTCCATACCTAATATATACAGCCACAATAACATGTTTTATTACGATGATAAAGTCATAGAAATACCACCAGGATCTTATGAAGTTGAAGATATTGAACGTTATTTAAGAGAAGCTGTAGGCGATGAGGTGACACTACAAATAAATGCTAATACAAATACATTAAAATGTGAAATAAAGTGTACTGTGGTAATAAACTGTGAACCATCAGATTCTGTTTGTCGCATGTTGGGATTTAATAAACGAAAACTAGATGCAAATAAAAGACATGAAAGTGACAATACAGTTAATATTTTACCTGTAGAAACAATTTATGTTCAATGTAATATTACAAATGAATCGTATCATAACAATGAAATCAGTCACACATTGTTTCATTTTTCACCAAATCTACCACCCGGTTATAAAATTGTGATACATCCTATGAATGTTATTTATTTACCAATCAACTGTCAAACTATAAGCAACATTACGCTCATGTTAGTGGACCAAACTGGTAAATTAGTTAACTTCTGAGGTGAAAACATTACAATTGGATTACACTTGAAAAAGATATAATGGGTTTTGTATTTAATCATCCTACACGTTATGCCGGAGGCAGTGTTTCTATAAACCGTCCTATAAAACAACCTCAATCGAGCAACAATAGAATAAAAAATCACAAACAGTTATCATACGAAAATAGAAAATTTCTTCAATCAATTGGCTTAAAATTAAAACGGCCAATTGTTGGGTAAAATTTAGTTGCTGGTTTAAAATAAAGAAATCAGTTATACGAATAAAATTCAATTGTATTAAGAAGAAGAAGAAGAATGGCAGAAATACTAGAAGTGACCAATGTACCTGAGTACGATAATGTTATTAGAGGACTAGAGTATCACAACCACCAAGCTTATAATTCATCGAAATTTGAATCAAGCGATGAGAGTAGAATTTGCATTCAATCACAAGACTTGTACTTATTACCAAGTGAAAGTCAAGTGACTGATGATGATGCTACAAATGCAGCCAGCTTCATATCAAATGCTATATCATTTATGTTTCATGAAATTCGTTATGAAATTTGTGGTAAGGTAATTGATGTGATTAATAACGTAGGCATCGTTAGCACTATAAAAAACTATCTATCCCTAAACGAAAATCAAAGTAAAGCTTTAGAGAATGCTGGCTTTGGTGAAAATTTTAAAAAGGATGCTGCTGGTTACTTCAATGTTCGTATTCCATTGAAAATGTATATGGGTTTTTTTGTAGATTATCCTAAAATTCTCGTAGACATGAAGCAAGAAATCGTTATTGTTCGTGCAAATGATGATATTAATTGTTTTACGTCAACTGTCGCAACAAGCAAACCTAAAATTAAAATCAACAAATTAGAATGGTGTGTTCCATACGTTAAAGTGTCTGATAAAATGCGAGTTAAATTATACAACTTAGTCAATCAAAATGATGATTTGAGGTTATGGTTTCGATCAATGGAATGTCTACTTATACCAGAACTACCATTAACTGATAGACATGCATGGAGTGTTAAAACTAGTGTAGAATGTCCTAGCTACGCTGTTATCTGTTTCCAAACAAATCGTTACCGCAACATTTTAAAAGATTCCAGTCAGTTTGACCATTGTAACATAACAAATTTGAAAGTCTATTTAAATGGTGAAGCCTACCCATATGTGAATTTGAATCTAAATTACACAAACAATCAAACAGCGTTACTGTATGAAATGTATTGTAATTTTCAAAAATCGTACTATAGACGCTCTATAACAGAACCATTGCTAGATAAAGAAACGTTTATAAATAAATCACCTCTATTTGTCATTGACTGTTCTAAGCACCCAGAGTCACTTAAATCTACAATAGTGGACTTGCGCGTTGAGTTTGAAGCTAGTGTTAATTTCCCAGCTAAAACGCATGCGTATTGTATAGTGTTCCATGATCGATTATTTAAATACAATCCACTTACGAATATTGTGAATAGAGTAGTTTAAAATGGCGTACATAGTGGATGTACAGGGTTTCAAAGTAAACAATGAATTCATCGTTAAAGAACTTAGTTTTGTGGATACAAATGGTAACCACTTTGGACATTATGTATTCAAACCGCCATTTCCATTTAACACATTAAGTGATTCGGATAAGAAACAAACAATTTGGCTCTCAAATAATTACCATGGCTTATACTGGAATCAAGGAGCCACCGATTATTGGGAGTTATCAACCATTTTAACACACATTGCTAATCATAATGTTATATACTGCAAAGGTGTAGAAAAGAAAATTTGGATTAAAAAATTAATTCGAAATTCAACAAGGGCAGTCCACATTGAAAATTTGGATGGTGGAAAACCGCTCCATAAGAATGACAGTGTATCAAAAGCTCTATGCATCTATCAACATAAACATTGTACCACAAATATTATTATGTATTTATTACATTATTTTTTTAATATATCTTTATACGGAGGTGCTTCTTGTTGATAAATTAGTGTTAATGATTAAAAAAGTTATAACAATAAATGATATTAAAAAATAAAATGATTGTCTTTATTCATATTTTGTATTTTGTTTTAATCTAAAATTGTAATTTTTTTAAAATAAAAATTTTTTTTATCTAATCTGTAGTACAAGTTGATTTATTATTATTCCTTATAAAGAGCTTATTATCTAGGTTGATTGATGATGCTTGTTAGGTTACTAAGCGCTATTTATCAACTGTATAAGTCATTTAATTTGTGATCTTTCATGTGATAACATGCTTCAGGCAACGAAACAGCTAGCTAAGTTGAGAGATATTATACAGAAAAAGTATAACGCACTCAAAGCTGATGAACAAACAGCGACTATTTCATTAGAAAAAACATTTAAGCCCATCACTGATCCGTTGAATAAGCTAGTAGAAAAACAAGAGAGAGAGAATATAAAACGCAAGATAGAAGATGATACCCTAGAAGACAATAAAGATAAACTATTAAATTATACGCCAATGAAGGCTCGAAAATTATTTGAAGATACTCCAGTAGTCACAAAACAAAATCTATCAGGCACCTATGAGGATGATGCAAAACACACTCCTGATGTTGTATTTAGGGAGATTATAAAATCACCAGAGAATAATCATCATGCACTTCAGCATTTTACGAAGACTTATGGAGATGTGGCCGGTAAATACATTTATTTTATATTATCGAATAAAGATGATAAGCTTATCGATAATATTTACGGATTACGTTATGATAATGCTGCTGATAGATTATATGTAGGTAATTCAGTTGTTCAAATTAAGCATAACGATATACAAGTCAACGAAAAATGGTACGACGGGACATCAGGTTTATATGAGCTTTTAGTAAAACAGATACCAAAAAATTATTCAGAGCAAGACATGCGTAACTATTTAGAAATTGTAACATCAACAAACGCTAATAGACGGAATTATGACTCTCAGGGTCAAATTCAAGGAACTAGAAGTTTAAAGTATAAAAATATCATTAAGAAACATCTTTACCCATCGGCTCCTGCTTCTGGTAGCGGTCTAACATTATCACGAGTAACTAATAATCCCATAGATTATGTGTACTGGAATACAATCGATGAACTTTGTGACAGATTACGGCTGTTATGCGCATCACGTGACGCGGGGAATTTCAGCCACCAAAATGAGATAAATAGTTTGATACAAGAGTTAAAAGAGGAAAATATAATATACTGAAAACCGGACCTGTTTCTAAACAGACCAGTATTAAACTGGTCAAAACCAGTATTAAACAGACCTGTTTCTAAACAGACCAGTATTAAACCGGTCAAAACCAGTATTAAACAGACCTGTTTCTAAACAGACCTGTTTCTAAACAGACCTATTATTTCAAGATACTCCATCAGTCAGTTCACAACCAGTTTTTTATTTGATACAGTTTTTTTGATAAACATGTTTAAATGTAAATATTGTGATCTCATATTTTCTCGGAAATTTAATAAAAATAGACACATCCAGCGTTGTCACACCTCTGATTTCAACAATGCTATTCAAAATATACATAATGATTAAGATTGTTCTATTGCTGAATCTAGTAAAAGAAAACGAACATTGAGCAATTCTTCAAAGAGTTCGGAATCTATCGTTGCTAAAACTTCAAAGTTAAAACCAAATGATGATGAATCATATGATGATATTTCATTTAATGAATCAGAGAGTAGCAATCAAAGGTTTAATCTGAAAATGAGTAGTGATAGAAGCAAATTGGATAATTCACAAACTAAACAATACAAGGAATATGAATCAGCTATGAATAGTAAGAGTGTCCTAGAGGTTGATGAAAATATTTCTTATTATAATATTGATCCCAATGTATTAATTGATACATTAAGAAGTCTATATTCTACTGATGTTGGAAAAGAAATACTGTCTATAATTCATGACTTGCGAAAAAAAATATAATTAAATAACAAGTTGATATTAACTTTTAACATAAAATTAGTAATTTCTTATTAAAAATCATTTAGTAATTTCATATTAAAAATCATTTAGTAATACGTTCTATGAATAATTTTTCTATTAAAAATAAAACAGTCTATCAAGATAAAACATTTTTATTATTTTAAAATTAGTGGAATTACAAGATATTTTCAAAAAAAAATACATCCATCATATTTCCCAATCCTAGGTATTAGGGTAGAAGATGTTTGTGAATCAATATGAATTCTGATTCAAAATAATGAATCTTCCTTAAATGATGACTTAAAAATATCAAGTTCATAATGGATAAAAGTATTACCGGAATTGATTAAACAGTACAATAATTCATACCATCGGACAATCAGGATGAAACCATCGCAAGTCAATCAACAAAATGAAAAACGGGTTTTAAAAGATTCATACAATCATATTAAGATGGTGGGTCCGAAACAAAAATTTACAGTTGGCGATCATGTAAGGATAACTAAATTTAGAACAGTGTTTGCTCGTGGTTTTCATCCATCATGGACACCAGAAATATTCACCGTTCGCGAGGTGAAACTTACAAACCCAAGAACATATTTACTGAAGGACTACAACAACGATGATATAAAGGGTAGTTTCTATGCCGAAGAATTACAAAAAGTTCACGATCCAAACATTTATTTAGTGGAAAAGGTCTTAGCTAAACGTGGATCCAAAGTTAAAGTCCGGTGGTTAGGGTTCGACTCTTTACATGATTCATATGTTGATAAAAAAAAGTCTCCTTTTATAGTGGAACTTTTTTGCGAACATACTTGTAACAAAAAAAAAAATTGTTATAGTGGACCGCTTTTGTGAACATACTTGTGATTTATAAAAAAAATAAAAAATATCACATTGTAAAAATATTATTTTTATTGTAAGTTTCTTATTTAAAAAAACAGTGTTGTATTATAAATATTTAAAAATAAAAATACATAGATTTTATAAAATGATTTTTTATTCAGAAATTTCTGATGTATTTAATACAAAACGTTTGTTGTATTAGAATTACCCATGGGATTAATTCGCTTGGTTGATCAGGCTCTATTTGTTCAACATTGGGTTGATCTGGTTGCCATCTTCGTTAACATCGTCTTCGAATAGGCGCAGTTTAATTGGTGACTTCTTCCAATTTTCTCCTCCACCCTCAAATACCCCGGTTTCGTGTTAAATAATTTAATCATATTGTCCGTCAACACTGCAAACCTAGATGGTAGAAAAACTCCCTCGTTTTCTGTACCATCTAGGCTTATATCCAGTAAAACTTTTATTGATGGCCCATGTTTCGTTAGAATCCGCTCCATTTTTAGTATTTTTAATTTTTTTTCAGTGACAAGTCGTCCATTTTTATGCATGGTCGCACTGAACAACTATCTAATAATTTTAATTCTGCTCTATTCATTTTGATTAATATTATGAATATTTAATGAAAACTGATATTATCGTAATGTCGAGCGCCTTTTTTATATGATTACCACCACTTCAAAAATCCCCCACCAGCAGAAATTATGATCTAATCTCATAACACGTGTAAAATTATTTTAAGAAACAGGATGATGATATCATATTTTTCAAGGTTAGATGTTATCTATTTCAACATATTCTTGAGAATTGCTGACTCCCATAATAATATTCAAACTAATTATTTTTTCTTGGAATTCAGACTTGTTCATACTTGCAAATTATTATCTAACACGTGTAAAATTATTTTAAGATCAAATGCGATTCAAACAAGTTTAAACATGTATTTTTATCATGTAAATTTCAAGTGTCATATTACATTGCTGATTCATCTTATTTTATTATAAAAATATTAACATCCGGTCACGTGTCTTGAATTTTATCATGTATATTGAAAGTGTCAAATTACAATATTTTTCAAGGTTAGATGTTATCTATTTCAACATATTCTTGAGAATTGCTGACTCCCATAATAATATTCTTTTCTTGGAATTCAGACTTGCAAATTATTATCTAACACGTTCAAGTGTCATATTACATTGCTGAATCATAAAAAAATATTAACATCCGGTCACGTGTCTTGACACGTGTAAAATTATTTTAAGATCAAAGTCGATTCAAACAAGTTTGAAGTTGTAACAGGATGATCATATCATATTTTTCAAGGTCAAATGTTATCTATTTCAACATATTCTTGAGAATTGCTGATTAATGTCAACGTCCCGCCCCCCGTTCACTCCCCGTCAAGCACCACTATTGGTCAAAGCCAATGACGTCATCAATGCTTTGGCAGCCATTCCTCCCCCCACCACACCTCCCAACGCCATCTTGATTTACTATTGGTCAATGACGTCATCCAACTTCCGAGGCTTACAACATTCACCTAGGTTTGCCCTTTTTGGAAATGTGTACCATCCAACTGTGCTGAAAGTGAGCTGACTATACTACTACTTCATCTTCATTGTTATGTCCATCTATAGAACTCCCGACAGTGACTTTACACTTTTCTTAGAAAACTTTGAAAATTTGTTTAGTGCTCGATCGAAATATAAAAAACATCAAGTGTTTATATGTGGGGATTTCAGTTTGAACTTCCTAATAAATGATTCAAGGTATAAACAAATAATGAATCTGATAAATAGTTTTAATTTAATGACTTCAGTTACTGAGCCCACTAGAATTACTCTCTCTAGTTCAACGATTATTGATAATGTTATCACAAATGCCGACACAAAGACTGTGTTTACAAGATGCCTCGATAGATTAATATCCGACCATCACATAATCGAAATCTGTTTCATATTGAAAAATCATAGCGGTATCTTAAATACTTTAAAAAAATATTCACGGATCTTTTCTCCTGAAAATCATTGCTTGCAATTACTTGCGAATGAAACTTGGGAATCTGTCTATAACTGTTGCGACGCGGAGAAGATCTGTGGTAATGTTTTTGACATAATTTTACACTATTTTCGCTGGGCTTTCCCGGAAAAATTGATAATCATTAAAAAATTAAATACCAAAAAATCAAATTGGATCACTCCTTTTATTTGGAGTATATTAAATCAAACCCACTACAAGCTTAATTTTCATGGGCTGCATGTCAGTACAAACGAATTAATAAAACTTCAAAAGCATTAACAAAAAGTGCAAAACTAAATTACCATGCCGAAATTATTAGTTCTTCAAAGAATAAATCCTCTGCCATATGCAACAAAATAAATAAATAATGTTATAATAATAATGAAACAGTATCAGAGATCACCACAATCGCGAATGAATTTAATAGCTACTATGTTAATATAACGGATACTTTGAAATTAGTAACTCCAACTGCTAGTTCTCATGGTTTAATAAAAAGTAACATTAATAGCTTTTTCTTGTGTCCAACAAACGAAGAGAAAGTTTTTCAAACGATTCAGTCGTTAAAAAATACTCGATCTACAGGTTGGGATGAAATTTTTTGTCGACGCCTCTAAGTAACATTATTAATATATGCTTTTAACAAGGGATTTTTCCTGATTTGCTGAAAATGGCTGTGGTTAATCCTTTGTATAGAAAGGGAGACAAAAAGTTGATTGATAATTATCGTTCAATATCTTTGTTGAGGAACATCTCGAAAATTTTTGAAAAAATTTTACTCAAAATAGTTGGTGTATGTTTAGCTAAATTCAATTTTATATCTGAAAACCAACATGGCTTTATCCCGGGACGTTCGATAAATTTGGCTATTTTCAATTAAGAAATCAAATTTTGATCTCTTGGAATAAAGACCATCTTAACGCATTGGCACTGTTCGACCTTTCAAATGCGTTCGATTGTGTGGGTCACGACCTTCTAAGTGAGAAACTAGACCACTTTGGCTTTCGCGGAGTGGCATTAGAATTATTCAATTCTGATTTAACAAATCGCTCACAGTCTGTGCAACATAGCCATTTCGATAACAATCACCTCACAGTGATTTTTCCTGATAGAGAAACCATAAGAAAGGGTGTCCCACAAGGGTCAATTCTCGGGCCGTTCCTTGTTATTCTTTATATTAATGATCTTACACTGACTGAGAAAGATTTATTTTGAGGTTAAAGATGACCTGGCATTTGTTGATGTGTTATTTTGTACACGGATATCTAAATTTAGTGTGGACTGTCTTCAGTCCACCGGAATGTTATATTACATATTTATAGATTATATATATGTACGCTATTTATGTATTTATATTGTATTTTTGAATTCAAAAAACTATTTTTATATTTAATATTTGCTTGTTTAAAAGATAATACAAGCCAAAATAAGTTGTTACATCTTTCTCTTATAAATAAATTATTATTGTTGCAGTATAGTGACAATCAAATATATTTTTAGTCTTATTTTTCTTATATATCCTTTCAGATCCAATAAGTATCTTTAAAGCGCTAAGCAAAAAATATTTACGAACCTATGTAACGAATCGGGCGGGCCCAGTGATTACCTTCCACTTTTATGTTAATTATCCTTAAACTTAAATACAGTATGGTTCACTCTGCTAGACTTTCAAAAGGGTTTTCTTATAGATTTTGGTACTTAGCATCAACATGTATGACTTTTACCAAATTTACACACCTGCATCTCATATAATATTACCACTTAATATTATCTTAAAATTACAGCTTGTCAAGTTTGAGTAATGCTGTACTCTTACATTGTAATAAAGATGGTTCGGAAAGACCATAAGCGTAATATAGCAAGACTCTGAATGATAGAGAAAGTTCAATGGTGAATATTGATCGTGAAGGTTTAGCTATTATATATGGTTTTAAAAAGTTTTAATACATATTTATATGGTAGAAAAACATCATTTATATTGAGCTGCGATAGTGCTGGCTTAGTACACATTTTTAATATAGACACAAAGCGGGGGCTATCGAGTATTACTTCGCATTTATTGTTGCGTTGGTCTATGTATATTTTCGGTTTAAATCATAAAATACAATGCATGAATACAAACTCATTTGTTTATTTTGACGCTTTGGTATAGACCATGAATTTGACAAAAATGATTATGCTGGTGACTATTACCGATATATGCTAAAATTATAGCAATTGAAACAGGAAGAGATATTATTGTTAAACAAGTTAAAAATATATTATTGAAGGTTGGCTAAAGTTCATTAAAAAGAAATATTCAGGCCCGTATTTTGTACGTAGAGACAGTTTAACACTACACAAAAATTTCATAATATATGATAATAAAACGGTGATACCTAACAATCTGGAAAATAGAATTTTAGAAGAATTCATTCGAAAAATAGTTTAATGACAAGGATGAAGCAACAAAGTAAAGCTGAGATGTAAAAAACTGCGAAGCTTGTCAAAATTTTTCGGTGGATACTGCAAAAGTTACTTATTAAAACCGGAAATAGGTTAATAGGAATATTAGTTTGAAAAAGATTTCTCGTCAACAAATGAAAAAAAATTATAGTAAAAAAACAAAAATAAAAAAATTTATGTAGGTAAAAGGGTATTAGCTACATATTTTCAACATAATAAACCTCCAAGTTGGAGACAAGGATATGTTTGTGAGAGGGTAGGAAAAGTAAATTGGAAGATTAAATTTGGTGTAGTAATTGTTCGCAAACATTTGAATCAACTTCGACCGATAAATTGTGAAAAGGAGGAAGATTTCACTCCAATTGCAAAAGACAGTGCAATTGTTTGCACCCCAAGTGCAACCGCTAGGGTATCGCCAGGGAACAGAGAGTCGACGTCACCAGGAAGTACGACACCGACGAATTCACCTGCGACAGTAGTTTCAGGTGGAAGAGTATTGAGAAGGCGGTCATTTAGGGTCCCCTCAACGACTCAATTACAATTAGGGGGGGAAATTTGTTAGACCTGCCCATCCCAAATTATGAAATGAATTTATGCTCAGAACAACTAAAGTTAAATTTTGCAAGAATAAGGCAATTAATTTTTAATGTGTAAATTAAGTTTTAAGAATAATATTTAAATTATATAATAATATGAACTTATTAAAAGTTTGACAGGTGTTGATTGGCATATTAAGTGGAAGTGAAATTTAAGTTAAATTTAGTTAAAAGAAATTTAGTAGTGTATATATTCAGTTTTTTTGGGTTTTTATGTATGTGAATCTGCATTTAAAAATTTTTGTAATATGTCTTTGTGATTAAATTATTGAAAAATATCTAATTTGACTATTTATAACCTCTAATAGTGTTGATGGTGCTATTTCTTTTTTTTTATGTGTATATTCATTGTGCTAATAATTAATAATTAATCAATTCAACATAAAGCTATAAACTATATATAATCTATAGCTATAATCTATAAAAAAAAAAAGAAAAAAAAGAAGAAACTATATATAATCTACAAAGCTTAAAATTGAGTAATATTCGTTTGTTTTTTGCGGTTAGCCATGTTTTTATTCTTATAATAATATTATCTTTAATAATTCTTGTTAAAGTCAACCATATCGGTAGCGCAGTCAGTTAAGGCGCTGGTTCAGAAACTGTACATAATAAAGTGCATTAGTTCAAGTCTACCTCCAGTGAGTTAAAATTTATTAAAATCAAAGTGAATAATTTTAATTTATTTTACGTGTTTTCAGAACTTATAATATATAAAATCACTAACAAATTTTGTTTATTATGATGGAACTCGACCAACAGAATAAAATAATGCTTGATGCCATCTTCAAACGCTTCGATGAAAATGAAAAAAAATTTAAGTTAGAAATTGATAGCTTGAAAGAAGTGAATGACCAATTGAGAATAAGATGCGAAGCAGTTGAAAAAAGAGTAGAATACCAAAATGAAGCAATATTGCAACTGGAGAAAAAAGTCAACGCTAACAATGTGATAATACATGGTGTTAGTGAAAATGGCAATGATTCAAATCTCGAAGATGAAATTGTCCAATTAATAAATACAAAGCTAGAAATTAGTATTTCAAAAGATGAAATTCGGCAAGCTTATAGGATTGGTAAGTCGGCTGAAAATAAGAAAAGACCAGTTAAACTCGTTCTTTCCAACCATAAAGCAAAATCAATGATTATAAGTAACAAAAAAAAACTAGCTGGTACTACAATATACATTAATGAAGACCTTCCTAAAATACTAAGGATGAGGGAAAGTGAAAGAAGAAGACTGCGAAGAGAGAAGCTCGAGAACTGTAACAAGAAACGTCCAGCAGGGCAATCTTCTAATGAAATTGAGGAATCTGAAGAAAGAATATCCCAAGATACCAAAAGAATAAATTTTGCAAATAAGAATGGCTCGAGAAGAAACCTAAATGGCGTAGAAAAAAACTAAATATTTCATTTTGGAATATTGAAGGCTTAAGAACGAAGCTAAGCAACAAACATGTTTTAGAATATATTAGTAATTTTGATATTTTGGCATTTGTGGAAACATGGACGGGTCCTAATGAAGTGCCACAGTTGAATGGATATAAATGTATAAGTAAAAGCGGTTTAAGGACAGCTGGTAAGGGTAGACATCCTGCTGGCATATCAGTCTTCTATCGAAGCAGTTTAATGGGTATAAATGTTATTGAGAGTAAGTTGAATGAGATGATTTGGCTATTGGTAGGGTATGGGCAGAAGAAAATGTTGATGGGTGTGATTTATTTGCAACCCGAAGGTTCTAAGTACTCAAATAACCAATTTTTCGATATATTAGGTGATGAAATAGGGAATCTAATGCTTAAATTTCCGGGAACTGAGATAATGATAGGAGGGGATCTGAATGCGAGGATAGGTACGGAGATTGACCATATAGATATGGAGGATGACGTGTTAATGCCAAGGTGTAGTATGGATACATGTGTCAATAACTATGGGAAAAAATTTCTTCGTTTTATAAGGCAAACTGGCTAAGTAATATTGAACGGTAGATCCGCTGGTGATGAAAGGGGTGACTGGACATATATATCGAAACGTGGAAAGAGTGTAATTGATTATGTTCTTGTTACTAAAGGTCTTTGGAATGAAGGTGTTGACATGAAAGTAAGTGATTTAATTGAATCTTCTCATTTTCCACTTGATATTAAAGTGAAAATTAACCGGAACGATATTGTCCCTAACAATTACAAAAGGCTACCTCGGTATAGATGGGATCCGGACAAAGAAAATGAACTGTTGTGTCGGATAAACAGCTCTGAATCTCGTCTATGTATGATTGGAGTAAGACATCTGGTGTCTATCAATAATATTGATGAGGCTGTAAGGGTTCTGCAGGATTGGTTTGCTTTTCTAAGCATGGACTTTGAAATAAAAAATTATACACATAATTCTACCCGCGGAAAATATAATTGGTATGACACTGAGTGTATGCAAAAAAGAAAGGAGTTAAAAACCAGACTCAGAAAAATGAGAAGAAATAAAAACCAATTATCCCTGAATCAATATCTTGAGTGTAAAGACAGATTTATTTCGCTGTGTGAAGCAAAAAAGGCTCAATATAATACCAACTATGTTCAGAGGGTAAATGAGGCAGCTGACAGTAACGATGGTAAGTTACTTTGGAAAATTCTTAGTAACAAACAGAAGAGCTGTAGTGGGGGTTGTCTGAGTGTAGATGAATGGAACGTATATTACCGCGAGCTGTGTGGAAGTCTGCCCGGGCGAGAAGAAGCAACTTGTGAAGAGGTAGAGCTAGATGGTATTAATGACTATGTTGACTTATCTATAGGCGAGGCAGACATTGAATATGTTATTAACGTGGCAAAAAATAATATGGCTGCGGGTATAGACGGAATTATAAACGAGGTAATTAAAGTTACGTATGCTCGATGTCTGGAGTTTGGATCGATTTTGAAAGAACTTTTCAATAATATGATTTTTTATAAAAAATATCCACAATCCTGGACAACTGGGGTTGTAATAAACTTATATAAGGGGAAAGGTAATGCTTGCGATCCTGGTAGTTATCGTGGACTAACTCTGATGCCCAGTATAAGTAAGCTCTACACAAAACTATTGGCTGATCAGCTACGACAGTGGATTGTTGAGAATGACATTATCAATGAAGCACAGGCTGGATTCCGAGTAGGTTTTGAAACAATGGACAATATTCTAGTTTTAAAGACTATCATTGATAAAACTTTGAAAATAAAAAGATTAAAATCATACCTGTGCTTCATTGATTTTGAAAAGGCATTCGATAAGATTGACAGATCCTTGTTGTGGAAGAAATTATCAAAAATAGGATTGCCATTAGATCTAATTAATGTTATGCAGTCGGTTTATCATTCCACCAGCTGTTGTGTTCGATCGGACAGAGGGGATGTGGGCTCTAAACTTAACACTTATCAAGGACTAAGGCAGGGCTGTCATTTGTCAGCATTACTGTTTTTGATATACATTAATGATTTGTATGATTGGATGGAGGAAATACAAACCACGTCTCCGTGTATTAAGGGTAAAGAAATTAAAATTTTATTATATGCTGATGATGTGGTTCTAACATCGAACACAGTTGGGGGTATGAGAAGGAGCTTGATGGGACTAGAACGTTATTGTGATAAATGGAAGATCAAGGTAAATGTGTCCAAAACTAAAATTATGAGGGTGGGTAATGGGCGTAAATTAAGTAAGAATGAGTCATTTAAATACAAGGATTGCGTAATTGAAACTGCTTTCAATACTTGGGCATAACGTTATCCAATAATGGAAGATGGAATGATCACATAGAACGAGTTTGCGATAAAGCGAAGAAAGTTTTAATGAGTATTCGTAGATACGTTTATGAATATGATAATTTTTCTATACGTGTAACTACTAAACTATGCAACGCTTTGGTATTACCAGTTTTAACGTATGGCAGTGAAATATGGACTCTAAATAGTAGCAATACCAAAAATCACTTCAAATCTATAAACACGGTCATGCATAATTTCCTAAAAGAAATACTATGTGTACCAAGATCCATTCCTAATTCTGCAATCAATCTTGAGCTAGGAACCAGAAGCGTCGAATATCATTGTCTACAGAAAGCCATCAATTACCATAATCGGGTTATTAATAGTACCAAAGGGCTACAACTAATTAGTTTGAGTGAGGGAATGACAATAAGTTTTAATGAACTACTTAATCAAAGACAATTATCTAGCATTGATTATAAATCTAATAAAATATTCGTTAAAGCAAAAATTCAAGAGCTTGCAATAAAGGTATTTTTGAAAGATATTGCCGAGAAAGAGAGCTTGAATTTTTATGCGACACTAAACCATTATAAACAAGGTGCTAGATATTTGTATGATTGTGATAGGAATGAGAGATATCTTTTTGCAAATTTTCGTATGTATGGTTTCAAATGGGATAGTATGAAAGTTGATGGCGTGAGAATATGTGTATTGTGTGATCAAACTGAAAGCATAAAGCATTTGATAGAAGACTGTCCGGGAACCTCTGGTGCTGAAAGAGATGCTGTGAACAGATTGCAACTTAACAGTGCACAAGATATCTTAGGGATATCTGATAGTTTAATAATACCACCGGTTGTAAAATATTTAAAATTTATCCATGAAAAAAGAAAATTATATTTGAATTAAATCCGCCCATGTTTCCCCAATAGAATACTCTTTTTTTTTTTTTCTTTTTCTGCAACATATAATTTTGTCTTTAGAATCTATTTATTTATATTTTTTCAAGCTTAGTTAAACTATTTCATTTTTTTATGCAGAGTGGCTTATGTTTATTTATTTATTCATTTAATTTTGTCTTGTTAAAATTGTAACTTATTATGCCTTTATGTAAATGTAATATAATTGATTTATGTCAATAAATATTTAATAATAATAATAATAATATGAAGTACAGAATAGTTAACTAATTATTTATAAAGAAAGTGGAGTATAGTGCTATATTAAAATATGTGTGTATTTTAAGTGAAATTAATAGTGTTCTCAACAAGGATAATATTAATATAAAAAGCGGGATTTTAAATTATTCACCACTGTCCAAAAATATAACATAAATATATAGTCTTGAAAGAAATTTTTAGAATATTACATTAATCAGATAGCGCAGTTGATAATATGCTCAGTTATACTTAGTGAAATAGACATTTGAAACACAGTAATGATAGTTCGCATACGAATCGAACCGTCGCAAAAATTATTTCACAACCTAATTTATTAATTTTATTCATTAATTTATTGTATTTTATTTTTATTTATTGTATGTGTGTGACTAAAAAACAAATTATAAAAAAAAATAAATAAAATTGGTGACCATTGTCCTCATTTTAATATGTCATCGTTCTCCCGTAATATAAATAGCTACATGTCTATTATAATAATGATTCTATTATAATGTAATGATTACGTCGTTACATTTTACATCGTTGATAGAAAGAATTACCTAGTTTTTTTAAATGGGAGGTAAAGGTATAATTGATTATTTTAAAAGAATCGAAACTAAATTTGAGGAACAGTTGACGATATTAAGAACGCTGTTACTAATTCAGAAATAAAACTGGAAGAAACAAATAAAAACTTAAAATCAGAAAACGAGGATTTGAAACGGGAAATTAATAATCAAAGGGAAACTATTTAATATCTTCAAAAACAAATAAAACGAAATAATATTTGAATCAGTGGGCTTAAAGAAGAGGATGGTGAGAAAGAGAGTGGTGAGAAACAAGACATTTTGGAGGACGTTGCGCTGAAAATTATAAATGAAAGAATTCAAATAGAATGATCGCTGCGAGAAATTAACTGCATATACAGAATTGGAAAAAAACAGCCTACCCGTACCAGGCCTATAATCGTATCGTTAATTTCGAATACGAACAAAACAAAGGTTACAAATATTTATTATTAAGCAAAAGAACTAATACTAATAACCTCAAAGGTACGAGTATTTACGTTAATGCGGACATGACAAAAAAGGAACTAGAAGAATACAAAAGTACTCCAACGTGCTCAAAGGTAAAAAAATGTGGGAAATAGAACTACAATTCGAGAAAATGGTGTTAAAGTTCACGATCAATTATATAGTTTGCATAACTTGTATCAATCTTACAACGATATAACGGAAAGAGATAAGAAACTGAAACTCCCTGACCCTTCAACTTCGCATGTTTAAAGCATCATTTCAGGCCCCTTGGATCATCATTTCAGGCCCCTTGCATTTCCTGCTGTTTCAGATCGCCCACCTTTAAGGAACTGAACAATTTATCATTAATATGGTAAAATTGTCAAGGGTTCAATAATTTTTTAAATATGGACGATAGGGAATTTATACTTAAAAGAGTTTAATTTTTTCGAAAGCATAGCAATAAAATGAAACTACGTAGGTCGTGCCAATGGAGGTAGCATGGTTTTAGTAAAAAAAAAATGTTAAAAGTGGGTTAATTGATAAATCATTTTTGTCGATTTTCATTCAAGTTAAAACTGACTGTGAGAAGTTATTTATGGTTGCAGTGTATATGAAACCTGATTTGGATAACAACGTATCCATTGATTTATTATCCGAAACAATTTTTGATATTTATCAACAGTTTCATTCAAAAGTTGTAATTGGAGGTGATTTCAATGCTAAGATGGGAATTGTTCCAAAATTTCAAATTTAGTTTCTACACGTACTTCATACGACTTTAAAATCAATCAGAGAGGTAGACTGCTGTCAAATTTAATGAGGCGGTAGACTGCTGTCAGATTTCGATCTAATAATCTAAATCATTTTACTCATATTTGATTGTTTAAATTTAACGGAAGAATTTGCTGTTTGTGATTTTTGGACTCCGGTCACCAACCAGTGACTCTCTGCCTCGAATTTAAATTTTCGAGGATAAAAAATATAGAAAATAGTAATAATCTTAGTGCATCAGTAAAAACACAGAGGCTCATCTGCAATTCAAGTAATTTGGCGTGTTATAAATTACGTATTTCTCAAACACTCAATGTTAATTTTGATAACTCTGACAACTTAAACAATAGTATACTAGATGTGGAAAAATGGTAAGTTGACGTGTTACATTATAGACGTGTAATTTATTGCTCTGTTAAAAAAGACTTAAATTTTGAGTTTAACATAAATTTTAATACTGTTATTTGTAAAAATTTAATTGAAAACAATTTTTGAATTCTGTGAAAGTGAACACTACTCCAGTTTATACAGTATATTTTTATACCATGCATATAAGTAATATGCAAGGTATAATATTGTACTTTATTAAACAAACATCCAAAGTTTGTTTAATAAAGTTGAGCAAGTTGAAGTTATCATTAAGAAGTATGATATTGACTTCTTATGCTTAACGGAACATTGGCAAAATGAAAACTCACTAAGTTGTTGTTTACCAAACAATTATTCCATAGCTGCGTCTTGCTGCCGCAAAACCAGAAAACATGGAGGTGTAGTGATATTTTCAAAAAGTAACATTCATAAATATGTGAAAGAAATTGAAATGAAAGGCCTATACTTGGAAATTCATTTCGAATGTGCGGGTATAGTGTATAAGAAAAATAACGAAAAATTATTATTAGTGACTATTTACCGAGCCCCGGATGGGGATATAACATTGTTCGAACAAAACTTTGTTCGACTTTTAGAATATTTAAGGTCAGAAAAAAACAATGTCATCGTTTGTGGTGATTTAAATATTGATTATTTGAGTGAGACTACAGCTAAACGGCGATTGTTAGATATTTTAAATTCGTACAAATTAAAAAATTTGGTATCAGAACCAACACGTACAACTACATCTACCAGCAGTTGCATCGATTACATGATTATTAATAATATAGATTATTATAATTATTATAAAATAGCTAACATATCGACGTGTATATCGGATCATGACAAAGGTCAATTTCTTGAGCTGTGTATAAATGAATTTGAAAATGACAATTGTGTAAATAATATTTATAAAAGAGCATTCACTTATTCAAATATGCAGTATTTCACTTGGTTGTTAAATTCGGCTGACTGGAATAATGTGTATGCGTGTGTTGATATTAATAATGCTTACAATGCTTTCTGGCAAATTTTTAAATTTTATTTTGATGTTAGTATACCAATAAAAAAAACTCAAAACAAAATAAATAAAAAAAATTGCTGGATTAATTCAGACATAATACAGGAAAGTGAAAGGTTAAAAAACTTATACGATTTAGCCCAGGCTAGTAACGATAGCCGATTAATGCAAGCATACAAACAACAAAAAAATGAGTATAAAGGCAACATTCAAAGAGCAAAATCTGTGCTATTTAGGCACAGAATGCTTGAATGTAGCAATCGCACTAAAGAACAATGGTTAATTATTAACGATTCTTTAGGTAGAAAGAGACCTAATAACGGGGAAATTAAGTTAATGAGTGAGGATGGTTCGTTATGCGCTGATAAAAAAGATAATGCAGAAACTTTCTGCAAATATTTTGCAACAGCTGCTTTCGAAAAACTCCGACAAAACCACAATAATGATTTGGTAGAAAATCAAATTTTAATGTGCCTTAACATTAAATCGTTCTTTATACGACCAGTAGTTAAGTTAGAATTGATTAATATTGTTTCATCAATGCAGAACAAATTTTCATGTGGAGTTGATGAAATACCTATTAAACTTATAAAAGAAAACTTATCCCAATTAGCGGAAGTGCTAGTTTATATTTACAATCTATCGTTTGAATGTGGGATATTTCCTGATATATTAAAAACCAGTATGATAAAACCAATTTTTAAGAAAGGTGAAATGTCGAAGCCTGAAAATTACCGACCTATATCTTAACTACCGCAATTTGCTAAAATTTTAGAAAAAATCATGTACAATAGACTCTCTGAGTTTTTAGAAACGGAAAACATCTTGACTAAATGCCAATATGGATTCCGGCCCAAACACTCTACTTGCTGTGCAAGTAATGAATTTGCGCATCATGTTCTAAAAGAACTTGATAAAAAAAGATATGTTTTATCACTATTTTTTTATTTAACTTCAGCCTTCGACATGGTAAATCACAGGTTTTTGTTAAATAAATTAGAAAGTCTTGGTATAAGAGGACTTCCACTTTCCTGGTTTATATCCTATTTAGATAATAGAAAAATAATAACGGATGTTGAAGGTATAAAACCATGCCCACTCTGTGTCAACATTGGAGTTCCACAGGGCTCAAATCTTGGACCATTATTGTTCTTGACCTACATAAATGACCTTCCGTCCTTGATACAGTATGGTAAATTATTAATGTATGCAGATGATACCTCTGTGATATTATCTTCAGATAATATACATAGTTTAATGAATGAAATGAATATTGTAATACAACAATTTGCTGATTGGTGCAAAAATAATCATTTAATTATAAACATGACTAAAACAACATTTTTAGTTTTTAAAAATAAAGTTATTGATGCATCAATTATTACGTCATCAATAAAATATCCGATTACGCAAGTAAGCGAAATGAAATTTTTAGGTATAATTTTGGATGAAGGTATGAAATGGAATCGACATGTTGATACAGTGTGTAAAAAGTTAAGCACTGCTTATTTTTATATATTAAAAAATTAAAACAAACTCATAACACTGAAGCTTTATTGGCTGTGTATTATGCGTTTGTATATGCTGCCATGCAGTATTGTGTAATATTATGGGGACAATGTTCAGATTGTACACGAATATTTATACTACAAAAAAGAATTATTCGGCTCATGTTTAATCTTGATTATCGAGAATCATGTGTTAATCATTTTAAGCGGAATAATTTGCTAACATTCTATGGCATTTATTACTACGAGCTATTAATATTTATCAAAAAAAATTATCAAAACCTACCACTTAGAAATGAAATACATGATTATAACACTCGTCATAATAACGATTTGCATATTGCAAACTATAGATTGCAAAAGTTCAAAAACTCTCCGGAAATTATTGGAAGTGAATTGTACAATAATCTTCCCAGAGAGTTAAAAAACATCGAGAGCATGCCAAAATTTAAACGTGAGCTGAAGAAGCATATTGTAACGTCGTGCCCATATAGTTTAATTTAATTTATTTAATTTTCATGTTGACTATACCTATGTACGTTTGTATCTTATGGTGAAAATAAATAATAATAATAAATTTAGTCCCAAGTTTGTAACGCTTAAAAATATTGATGCTACATAAAAAATTTTGATATAGGTGTTCATGAAATCACTTCATTAGTTCACTTCTGTGTGTCTGCCTGTCTGTCTGTCGTCTGTCCGTCTGTCATCACGATAACTCAAAAAAGAAAAGAGATATCAAGCTGAAAATTTTACAGCGTACTGAGGACATAAAAAAAGAGACAAGTTCGTAAATGAGCAATATGGGTCATTTGGGTCTTGGGTCCGTAGGACCCATCTTGTAAACTGTTGGAGATAGAACAAAAGTTTAAAGGTAAAAAATATTCCTTATAAAAAAAGAACCACCTTTTGTTTGAACCATTTTTCGTAAATATCACTGTTAACCCGTGAGGGCGCAAATTAAGTGTAAATTGTATGTAATTATTGGAATATTAGTTATGTATATGTGACATGTATGTATGTGTAATGTGATTTCATCAACACTGTCTATGCATGGCATTTCAACAATTAACTCAGTCAATTGTTTGTTTTCACTTGTTTCGAATAAATTAAGAATTTTATATATGAGGTTATGCTTAACTGGTGATGACGTGAAAATTTGTATGGACCTTACATTTAAATTTAAAAAATTAACAAAAGTTAAATTATTTCAAAAAAGGGGAAGTTTTAACTATTTCAAGAACTATAATCATAATTAATTTTTAGTACTTGTGTTTTTAAATAAAGAACATAGTTTTTGAAAACAGTACTAATATTCTTGAAGGTTTTTTATTTTATTTTATTTTACAAGAACAAAATAACAAAAACTTAACAACACAGCAAAAACACAATAATTGAAAAATAATATATAGGTGTTTGAACACTATTAAAAATTGTGTCAACTTATAAACTAGTTTGTGGCGCAATTGGTAAAAGCATTGAACTAATTAATATATATATCAACCAGGTTTCGTATCTAGACAACGCTCGAAACCAAATTTTTATTTTAGCTATTTTAAAATATTATAGACAATAATTAATATACGACATAACAGTTGTAAATTGAATAAATAAACAAATTTTGATTTAAATAAGATAATTTATATGAGTAACTTACAAGGTAAAATAGACGCTCTAATCAGCAAAATGGAAACATTCGAAATAAAGTAATGTTGGCAATAAAAGATGAAAATAAATATATAAGAGAAAAAATGAGGAATTAGAAAATTTGCTGGCGGAACAAAATGAAACAATTATGCAAGTGTAAATGAATAAAAATATCATGTAAATATAAACAAATTAGATATTGATGAAGTTTTTCGATTGGGAAAACGTCCAAAAGCTCCTATAAAAGTAAAGTTCACAAGTTTTAAGACGAAGCAAGATATCTGTAAAAATCGTAGGATGCTGAAAGGAACAAAAATTTTTATAAATAACGATTTGCCACGAGAAATAAGCATGGAACTAGGAAAAGAAAGGGAAATTAAATTTATACAAAAAAAGAAATAAACTGGTTCATCTGAGCAAGGAGATGGTCAACTTCAACAATTCAACCTGAATTCAAAAAAAAAAAGAGAAGTACAAAGTATTTCAAAATTTTTTTCTACGCTATTAATAGAAAAAATTTAAGCAATAAAAAACAAATTTTATATTACAATATAAAAACAAAATAATATATCCCTATATAGGAAATAAGTTTAAATTAGTTTTTTGGAATATAGAAGGACTTCTCCGTAAATTAAACAATTACGATATTAATTTAAAAAATTTGATGTTTTAGGTTTGGTTGAAACTTGGCCATCAGAAAATAAACCGATAGAAATTGAAGAATTTAACACTATTGTAAAATGTGGAAAAAGGTTATTCAATCGAGGTAGAAATTCGTAATAGAAGGTAATGTTACAGAAATTTTAAGCGATTTGGATAACGTTTTATGGGTAAAAATTAGTTTTAAGGACAGAAGTGTAAGAAGGTGTTGTGTATTGGCCGCCTGAATATAGTAAACAGTGTAACAATATCCTGTTGGAAAAACTGGAAAAAGAAATTATAACGTTCTATCAAAAGTATAGGAGCAAAATTCTAATGGGATGACATGGAGTAGGATGAATATAAGTCTGCTATAATTTACATGAAATTAAACAAGCAATGGAGCAATTTAACTAAACATAGGACAAGCCAAGATAAAGCAGTTAATACATATGGACAAAAGCTACTAGCATTCTGTGCGAGCTTAAACTTTACAATTCTAAATGGACGTACATGGCAGAAAAGGAAAAAGATTATGTAATGATAACAGGATTGATTATGTAATGATAACAGGAGGTATCGTAGAATCTACAAATATGCAAGTAGGAGAACAAGTACTATCGCAACATTTTCCTTTAGAAGTAACGTATGATAACTGCCGCAAGAATAATGATACTGAAAATGTAAATGGCATACGAATAAGTAAGTATAAATGGGTGGAAAATAAAAAACAAGAGCTTGATATGGAGCTAGCTTCTATTGAGTCAGATCTTTACAAAATAGGCATCAAATCAATGAACGAAAATAATTCACTAGAAAAGACAATTAAAATTTTTAATGAACGGATGGAATATGTAGGGAGAAGCATGAAAGTCGTTAGGGACAGAAATGTCGAAAGAACTGCCAAAAGGTGAAATGACGAAAAATGCAAAAGAAAAAAATGGAGGTGAATAAAACTATAAGAAAATTAAGGCATGGGAAAACAAGAGTGGATGGAGATAATTATTATTAGATGCTATGCCATAAACTGAAAAAGATAGGAATTTCAAGTAAAATGTTAGAAATAATTAAATCAATTTACACCAGTGCGAGCTGCTGTACTAAAATAAACTCTTTCACCGTGTCAAAAAGCATCGAAACCTCAAAAGGACTGAGACAAGTATGCCAACTCTCAGCGATCTTGTTTATACTGTTTGTGAATGACCTACCAGATGCCTAAGAAGAAGTTGTTACAATAGCACCTTATAACAAAAACTATGAAATCAAACTCTTAATGTATGCTGATGATAAAGTGCTATTTTCTGAATCGCCAGGTGGCATGAATCGGGCATTAAATACAGTTTCCGAATATTGCGATAAGTGGAGTCTAACAATAAAAGCCCAGAAAACCAAAATGCTAGTCATAAGCAAAGGAAGTAGGGCAAGCAAAAAAGAAAGGTTTTTCATTGGAGAATAGAAAATTGAAATAGTTTATAAATTTCAATACTAAGGAGTATTTTTAACACATAATGGTTCCTGGAAATTTCATCAACAACAAATGATACTTAAATCGAAACAAGCCCTCATATCTCTGTAAAAGTATATCTTAACTCAAAAGCTTTCCGGTTAAGATTATTCTCATGTTATTTCATGCGCTCATTATACCCATTCTATCGTACGGTAGCCAAATTTGGGGAGCACAAAAAATAGAATATGAAAATGAAGTATTTTGAAAATAAATTTTATAAAGAAATATTAGTAATATCAAAATCATCATGCAACAGCGGTGTTCTAGTAGAAATTGGAAGAAAACCGATTGCAGCGCATTTTATCTCACTATCATTGGCTTGTTATGGAAGAATTAAAAATGGCAACAAAAAACTACAACAAGCAGGTCTCGTCTGCGGATTAGAAACTTATATAAAAGAACAATTAAAGCTTATGGAAATGACAGCTGAAAATTGCGAAAATTGGACAAACGCAAGAATAAAAAAACTAGTGCAGGAATACTATTTAAAAAAAGTATTACACGAAGTGAACTCTATGGTATCAATGCAGATGTATTTATGCATACCCCATTTCGAAACTGGCGCACCATATCTTAATATAATAAATAGAGACCAGAGGAGAATTCAAGCTTCGTTCAGACTAAACACTTACACCTGAAACAATGTACGAAATTCATTAGGAGATAAGATGTGTGTTCTATGTGGTGGGCTAGAGTTTGCACAACATTTAATTATGGATTGTGAAGGTACCAGAGGAACAGAAAGAGATAGGGTTTCTGCAATGGGATTGAATAACCTAACGAACATTTTAAATGTTTCTGAGTATGATAAAGCAATAGTAGTGACGACTTATATTAATTTCATTCTACCGAAGAGGAAAAGTTTCTTGTTTTGATGACCAGGTTTGATGCTTTACACATATTAAAAATATGACAATTAGAGTCATTCTGATTTTAAACATAAAGAATTTTATGTTATTTCAATTAGTTTTATTTTATTTTTAGTTTTCAATATTTATGGAAATCTATACTATATAACTTTGTACTATTTTGTAACACAAAATGTAATTTTGTCATGATTGATTTGCGTTTTGTATATCAATAAAAAAATTACAGGGTGTACCAGTAAAACTGGTACAACTGGTTAGACGTCGGATATCTAAGAGCTTGTGCATCCCTGTATTTTTTTAATCCTGATTCAATCCAATCCTGATCCAATATGCCTGATTGCCTGTTTTTTAAAAGGCAAACATTATTGTAATGGTCGATAGAATCAATAGACCTGAAAGTATTATTATTTTTGTTACTCGTAAAATTATAATTTAAACAAAAATTATACAAGATGAAATACCCTTATTTACAAAAAAGTACGAATCAAGTTTTTTTCCTCCACTTTTAATGTTTTGATTCAAAAACTTTTGAAACAAGTATTATTATTTTAATATTTTTGCAAAAATCTACTGTGACTAGGTAAATTTTCAAACGTAATAACTTTTCCAAGCAAGAACCAAAAATTTTCTCATATCAGAAGTAGTCGACTAGACATAAAGAGCATACATGTAGTCTCAAAGATTAGGTGATCCCGAATATTTATAAGCCATGGCTTCCGGACTAATTGCTATTATTTTTTATTATTTTTATTATTATTTTTGCCGTTTGAATAGTATTTTTGTCCTGAATGGTATAATTCAAAACTACGTCAGACTAGCTGTACGAAAACTCTACGTAACTTTCATTGATTTTCAAAAGGCTTTCGATACAGTAAGTAATTTGAAACTATGGCGGAAGCTCTTTAATTTGGGTATATCGAGAAATATAGGTAGAATTTTAAAAAACATCTACGAAAAGGCGTTTCTAAATTTATCAGGTTTCGAAAGTTTGGATTAGTGTTACTTTCTGAATCGCAATATGATTTGCCACAAATTGCACATTTAAGTATGTAGGAGGAGACCTTGACAATGTTCAAAGTTTCAATTACTTGGGATCATAAAACGCATCAAATAGATCGGCTAAAGCTTCCTCGGCATTTAGTTGTTACAGAAGATTCTCCCAATCGAAAACTGCTTACCATGCCGCTAGATTAAAATTATATGACAAAATTATTGTTTCTGTATTTTATATGCGGGGAAAACATGGAGTTACAGATACACTGATCTTATTCGATTACTACCCCTAACTATATAGTAAGGCTTGAAACTGGCGAATTAAAGCTAGAACTTAGGGTCAAGAAAACGATGCTGTTATGATGTAGAAAATTATAACTTATGGCGAATGATCGATTTCCAAAAATAACTTACGAAAGACAAAAAACACTCAGAAATACTTTGAATAACTATTCATATAATTGGTGCTTCCAGCTTAAACAAATACAATATGAATCCGGCTTAGAAAAGACCCGGGAAGATCAATCCGTGTCAGTGTTGGATGAAGATTTTCAGGAGATTTTGAATGTGATTACTTATCAAGCTTTACTAGAGGATTGGTCAAGGTTACATGATCCTTCATATTCCGGTAATTTACAATGACTTAAAAATTCTGAATGATTCTTCTGCAGACCGGAATTTGAGATAGATTCGTCTAGAGAGTGGGACGAATTCCGCCAAGACAACCGATAATGAGGACAACCATTTTGACTGAGCAGCCTGGGTTAAGTATGCGTAGTTCCTGTAGGGGATGAAGATATGTAGCCCGTTTTTGCTCCTCCTTCGAGACTATGTTCGTTTCTTGAATTAAATATTCTGGAGCACTATATCAGGCTTAGTAGCAGAGAGCTGCCTGGTAGTTGGGAACGAGAAATTCCAGAAGCTAATGCGTTTCTCGTTCTTGACGACTGACTTGATCTCGACTGGAGCATATGGTAGGACTGGCGTAGGATTCACTTCATACTTGTGTCTCAGGAAGTAGTAAAGCACGCAGAGGGTAGAGTCTTATAATGTATGTAGGTGTTCGAGGCATAAGAATAACATCCTGAGATTTGGTGCATCAGCGTCTCCGGCTGAGATTTGCACGCTCTGCACATAGTGGTGGAGACTGCTTCCTTACATACATACTTTTGGCGAGTTAGCGTGGCTATCACACCATCTTGGGCAGCGATAATAAAACTTCTTTTTCGGACTTGAGTCTAGCTCATCGCAGGAAAGAGGAAGACTACAGGTGTCTAGATGACGGTAAAACATTCCCTGATGGTCACAATTCCGGTGATGTTCAAAGAGGGAGCGTATTTTTGCTCGTTTCACAGCTGAACGAAGTCGATATTTTGAGAGAAGAACCACGTTATCACCAAGATCACGATTTGACGGATAAAAGCAAGGCCAAATTTAGACGCTGCATGTTGTGCTGCAGAGAACAATAGTGCTTCTTTACACTGCAACTCGTGACCGAGCACGAATTCCATAAGAGGGTCAAAACTATTTATGACCTGATCAGCTATATCTAAAACCACCCTATGATATAGAAATTTGATAGACAGGAGACCTCTACCTCCTTGCTGGCGAGGAAGGTGGTTAAAGGGTACAGTAGCACGTGAGTGCAAACTGCGGCAAATGTTCATCAGTTCGCGAGTGCCTCTATCAAGTTGCTTGAGCTCCTCTATTGTCCATTTGATAGAAACCAAAGAATAGAGGAAGATGGGTATTGCAAGCATATAATTAGCACGGAATTTATGGATCTAAGACAATTCTGACTACCAGATTTTTCGAAGACAATAGACGCACTCTGAATGTGGTTTTCACCAACACCCGAATATGTAAAGAGCTCTTCTTCATCCAGACGTTTCACGATGCTTGCATCTGTGAGCTGGACGTCTGCATCGTATTTAGTTTATTCCATCCCAATGGCCTTCGTGTACTGGTGGAAGCATAAAGTCTCAGGTCATCCATATAGAATAGATGAGTTACCTGATGCTTCCTATCTGTCGGGGAACCACAACGGTAACCAAGTTCTTCTCGCAAGCAAAAGGAACGGGGCACAAGAGAAATGCTCTTGAGATGGTTCTTCGTCGCCAGCGGCACGTCTAGTGTCTGGGACTATTTGGGGATCCAAATGCAAATTTGATTGCTATTCCTCATATCCGTGAGGGATACCACCTAAAGGTAAGGCAGAAGCTCAACCTGCAGGGAGGGAGTATCTGTAGGACTTGATCGTTTTCTACGCGCCTGAGGATCGAAAAATCTACTCTTCAAATTGGCCATGGTTTGGAATGGAGTCATTTAGCTCCGCTGAGTCAGCAGGGACCCACCTCGTTGGCCTATCTCTTGAGAGCAGAATTGATTAACCGGGTATGGCACGCACCCTAGTGTTAGGCTCGGTCGCGAGTTAATATATTGCCTGCCCGTATTCTTATTATTATTATTTTTATTTTTATTGTTACTCCACGGAAGGAAGGTTTTGACCTCCGAAATCCAAGTAACTGAATCGATTTTGATGAACTTTTGAGAATATTCTCTACTTATCACCCTATTCAAAATCTCTATCACGCCAAAGGGCGCTGCCTTCTTGGGTGTGGTTGCCACCCCTTCTCGGGGGTGAAAATAGTTTTGGTCAAAATAACACCTGATATCGATAGAGTGACCAATTTTGAGCAAAAAATGTCATATACACTTATTTATTAACCAAATACTTTTTGAGCTATTTGCAATAGAAAGCGCACAGATTTGACATAAAAAAAAGCATGTTTTCAGTTGGTTTTTCGTGAATTACTCAAAAAATAGGCGTTTTTTCTGCTTAGTTGTAGGAATAAAATTGTAGCCAATAAAAAAACAAAGAGAATGATTGCTTAATCGATTTATTAAATACAACGATCAATAAGTAATACCGTATCAAAGAATCTTTTTTTTTATTCATTTTTTTTTTTTGGTGTTTGGCGTTTAAAAACGGGGAAAAAATGAAATTTTATAGCTTTATAAGCCAAATATTTTTTTTAGTGCTTGAAAATACCCTCAGAATGAGCTGTGTTAAAAGTCGATCGGACAAAAATTGAGTGAGTGGTAGTTGAAAAAACTACCATCTTGGGCTATTCAAATTTTTCTAAAAGAAAAATCTCACACAGGATGGGTACCTTTTCCACTTAAATTGTAACAAATCAATTTCCTTGCACAGTACACTTCATTTGAGTCTCGTCTATGTGATCAAGAAGTTATACTGGGTTTGATGGCTTATTTTTTTTTTTTATGAAATAACTAAAAAACTATTACAGTTACGAAAAACATACTCGGTAACAAAAATGTAGGCCTGTTTTTAACAAACATTTTCATTTTCGTTTTGTAATTCTAAGATGAAATTTAACGGAGATATTAACGTTCCGCATACCCGCGTGAACACCCCATGTTTTGAGTCTTTTGACCCTTCACCTTTTCAAAATTAAGTGTTATAAAAAGATGAAACCTTCAGAAGTTATAGTCCTTAAAATTACCTTCCAAATGCTTTTAGCACCTATATAATGACAAAACGTATACTATGTGTTTTTGTACCATCTAGATATATGAATAGTATGACAGAATACATGCGTTAAGCAATGCATATTGAGAGGTATTATACATATGTGTGCAACAAAACTCCCACTCTCTGCATGCACACAACAGAAGATCTGTCGTATCGTATCTGTAGAGGCATCATCATCATACCTCACTTAGATGCATTGCTTAACGCATGTATTCTGTCATACTAGAGATATTCATATATCTAGATGGTACAAAAACACATATTATAATACTCATATAACACACAGCACATGGGCACAGACTCACACACACACACATATATTTTTGCAAGTTGTAATTAGGCTCTACTTACAATCCTCTTCAAAGCCAGCCTCTCCCAAAGTGTACTATTTGCCCTAAGAGGGAAAAACTACCCCTTATAAAAAAAACTAAATAAAATTCATACACGTCACGCCAGTTTCCCACGATTTGCTTAATTGAAAGTGGTGTCACTACGAGAGAAGGGGGTTTGGCAAATAAACGGGAAGGATTCAACACAAAAATCCTCTCAAAGGTTCTCTCGAATACACTTCTCACGCTTTACTAGTTTTTCCCGGGGAAGAGTTGGTGTAGCATCTTTTCGATGTTTTTTTGCTTGATAGTGAGCAGAATACCCTCGTTGAGTGTGTGGTGTTGGTGCCTGAGGCCACGCTTGCAGGCTCGCACCTTTGGGGTGGAAGGTTTACCAGCTTTCTTGTGATCTAACACGCACTCGATACATGATACCGTCTGCCAGAGAGGGGTCAACTTGGAGTCAAGTCTCTCTATACGCTTGCCTGTTTTCTCTTCTGTTTCTCAGCAAGCTTGGTGAAAGGACAAAGAGCACACAGCATAGACTGCAGCATAGACTGAGCTATCGATTTTGTAGTAGACTATTTATGTTTGTCAGATTTTTGTCGACAATTTGATTCATCAAAGAAAAGTTTTGTACTTTAGCAAACGTTTTTCGATACTTAGGACGTTTACGCTTAGTGCATTATCGGTTATTTACAGTGCAGTTGTTCTTTTAGCTCTTCCTTACGAGTGTTTCGTGGCTCAGTATGGTGGATCCGAGTTCCCCTACGTTCGCTTACGTGATCGAGATGAATGGCGGGGCTGTTTCCGCTATTAACACAGGAAGAGGGTATCTCCGGGTTTCAAAAGCCTAGCTGACGTAGCCTCTCACATAGTAAGTGGCGGGGTATTTTAATATAACCTTTTCTGGGTCTCAATATCAGATCTCTCAATCTCGGATACTGGATCAATCCTGAGATATCCCATCCTGCGTCTCAGACATTCTCGTAGAGTGATCTACACCAATGGCAGCCAGCTCTCTCCTATCTCTACGATTCACTTCTGCTTGCGTTTATCTGTTTCTGTTCGCAATGCCTGTTGGGAGTTTGTCACATCCGGTTTTCTTTAAACGCGATACTTGATCGCGTAGATGTCGCGATTTCGTATGGGAAAGTTTGGGATGCTTTTCGCACTAGAGAGTGTGCATCGTAGCCATATAACCACGTTTTGGTGAGCAGGTCAGCCTGTAGTTCCTTCGTCAATGGAAGGCGCTGAAGACGACTGTTTTGGTGCTCGTGCGACTTTCTTGAGAAGTGCCTTGAGATTGCTCTTCGTCGTACGCGGCACATCTAGTCACGTGGAGCTGTCGGTATCCAAAGATAAATTTGATTACTCTCACACATATCCTTGATAGCTACCCTCTATAGGTATAGCAGATACGTCATCTGCAGGGGGCGGGGTTCGGCAGGACTGGGTCGACTACTACTCGCCTGAGGACCGAAAAATCCAAAATCCACTTCTCAAATTTGCTATGATTGGGATTGGACTCAGTTGGCTCCGCTGAGTCAGCACGGACCCACCTCGTTAACCCAGCATTTTACAGCGGAATTGATGGTTACCAGGTATGGCACGTGTCCTAGTGTTCGGACGTGTGTTTAGGGATTGCCTTCCCTTATTATTATTATTATTGTTATTATTACTTGGTCATCGCAGGTGTTTCAATAAGCCATTTTCCGGAACATAATCGTACAACAAGAAAAATGCTGGACATATTATGTTGCAAGCATCTATCAAAAGCTTCCTGGATGTAAAAATTAGACACCTTCTTACAAGTCGTAATTATGGGCATACTTTCGAAAAATTTTCCTTTCCAATTCAATGTAATGATTAATTGTGAATGTTAAATTCCGAGATTTCAGTGTTTGTGAAAGCCTTTTGTGTGAATTTTAGCTTTAAAAACACGTTGAATCCAAAATAAAAAACTTTTCCCAAGATGTTTTTGCAATTCATGACTTCGATTTTGTTTCATCAAAAAATGTATTTGTTTAAAGTCGTTTTGTATTCGTACAATCATAAGCAAATTAACATTTTTCTATAATATTTTAAACTAACTTTTTCAGGAATAATTCTTGATCCCAAATCAAATTTTATATCAAAAGCTTTGAACAAAAATTCCCTTTAAAAAAATTTCATGTTTTTTACTCTTGGAAATATATTATTTCGTTATTTTATTTTTGAAGATCCACATTAATTTATGTTGGTCTTGAACTAATTTGAAATTACATACATTGTTATCATATTTTTGCTACAAAATTATGTTGCTACAAGATACAGTAGAAAATCTGACTTGATATGTTTAAATTAAATTTACATTGTCGTTATTATTGTTTGTGCTATTGATAATTTTGTTATTAAAATCCTTATAGGCATGCTCTGAGGGGTAATCTGCATAATGAGCAATAGACTATAATAAATAAGCAATAGACAAAAACCATGAGAAAAGAAAGTTCAACCAGTTTAAACACACTGATACCAATCGCTCTTTTACCTTTTTAGTTTATCATTAATATCTTCCATGATTTCCAGTTCCCTCACATTCAACATTTGATCCAGATTCCTCATCTAAAATCTATATTCTTGTTCTCGTGTTCATTTCTGTAGCACAGCACATACACTCTTTTACCGTTCACTTTTGTTCCCCCAAATGTACCTTCCCCGTCTTAAATTTGCGAACACACTCCTCATTTATTTACCAGCGACTGTTAAATATCCGAAGTAGTAGTATCCGAAATGCCCTCTGGTATTCGAAATGCGATCTTCATTTGTTACCTAAATCAAATTTGAAGGGTTCTTTCGTCAGCTCTTTTTTCTTATATGTGGCGTTTTCATACTTTATCAAACTCATATCCATATCGCACATTCGTATCCTATAAATCAATATCTCATCCATAATAACTTACACACATTCCTTTTGTAAATGTTTCCTCTCTGCTTCCTTTACTCGAACAATACATTATGCATTGTTGTAAGATGTATACATCAAGAGGCCTTTCTCCAATTTCAAATAAAGTTGCATCATAAGGAGTGGAGTTAACAATACCTAGCACTTCGTTCAATATTCCACATACAAACACACGTACACTATTTTCAATTTTATCCGTTCCCCATATTGGTGCTCCAAATGCTGCAATCGAATATGGATTTATTAATCTTTTCAATTATATCCAACGGAAAATTATCTTATGCATGCAACGGCTGGCTTATACATGCCCATGCATTCTTCATTGACGACACCATTATTTCTTGGTGAAATTTGATTTCACCATGACACGAGACATGCCCACACAAATATTTATGTATTTAAACTCTCTCCATTCTTTTTCCATTTTAACGACATTCTTCCTTTTTTTTACTTATCTTACTTCCTTTGCTTGTTACTACCACTGTCATTTTCTCCACATTCACACTTAGTTTCCTCAAAAGCACAGTATTCAGTCAAACAGTTCAATGCACTTCTCAGCCCACTACTGTTCAAGATATTAATACCATATCATCTGCATACAATAGGAATTTAATATCCTCACTATGTATACAGAGGTTCATCCACTCTACCTTATGCTGCTCAGGCATAAGAAAGAGAGGAGCATAAGGCAGAGATCAATGATCTACAGTACGAATTATATTGCAGTTTTAAAGGTTTCTGATATCAGCACAGAAAAGATCTTTATATAACAATTTGATTCAGCATATATCAATTTAAGGAATTTGCTCATGGTATTTGCTAAATTCAGATCATGTAACTTAGGCCAGAGTTTCTTCCTGACTATCGTATCAAATGCCTTGCATAAATCAAAGAAACAACATTAGTTTTAATCTTTTAAAATGGATTATCTGCTGCATAAGTGTATGTAGAACCAATATATTTTCTGCAAATTCGTACCCTCTTCTGAAACCCGCTTGAAACTAGATTATTACATTTTCCTCACATACACACTCTTGTATTATTGTCGCAAGCACGCCAGTGTATATCTTGCTAATATTCGGCAAACGAGTTAACTTTCTGTAATTGTTTACCTCCATGATATTTCCATTCATGAAGAATAATTGAATAATCTCGCAAAATCTTAGCACAATTTTATAATAGTTTTTAACCACATTGTATTTACTGAACCTCTCGTTAACTTCCTTATTTTGATACTGCATTTCATTGTAATTGTCCCACTAACTCCGCCATACTCCTGCCTATTTCCAACTTTCGTGTTAAAAACAACTATTTCTACATTCGGGAATTATTTTACCAACCTTAAAGCGTCCACCTCTTAGATGTTGAAAAAATATTTATTTGTATAACTAAATCCTTCTGGATTGATTATAAACGATTCCAATTCAAAATTTCATTAATTTTAACTAAACCAAAATTCACAGAACACCATCTAGTTCATTTGAGATCATAGTTTTTTGTTTCGAGGTTTTATATTTATAGGAAAAATAATTCCTCGTGGGTATCTACCCCCATCGGTTGATCAATGTTTTAAATTTACTCTCACATTCATTTCCACTATCACCTTAATCTTCATGACTGTGGCACCAAGTTTCACATATACAATATAATGTATGAAATTGTTCTATATAATTTTAAATGCTAACGTTCTTAAATTTTTCTCCCCACCTTCCTTCATTATAGAAAAAAATAATTTAAGTCGTTTTCTTTGTAAATTGTTCGTTATAGGTTATCTTTTGACGTTTCTTAGCCATTCCCATTTTCCTCCATCGCAGATCTTGACGAGACAAATTTGCATTGAATTTATTTTGTTCTTGTCGGATTATCCCTCCGTGGTCGTCTTCCTTATCTGATGAATCGCTTGTTACCCGTTTGAAATCTTTATAACTTTTTATGGCAGATCATAATTACATGAATTTTTGTTTCTTTTAGTTCGGGTTGATTTCGCATTTTAGTTGTTTTAATGTTTATATTCATAAGAGACATGTTGGTAGGCCCGTTCGAGGTATTTTTTCTCCCAACACAGTGTTTGTCTACTATATCTTGGTTTTTAATATCTTTTTCAATCCCTTAATTAAAGAAACGTGTTACCTTGTGTACTAGATCTTCTTCCCTTTTCTACTGTGATTTATGAGAACACATTTCTATTATTCGTCCCCTTTTGTAGTTGTAGTATCCTTGCATTTTATTCAGTTATTTTTCTTTCTTTAGTCCAGTACACTTACATGAATCGTAGAGGTGCGACCAAAAAGTTTTGACACAAGATTTTTTTTATTTATTCCTTCGATAGGGGCTGGGTTGGAGACCTGAAATCGTATTTTGTGTATTCGCGAATCAACTCTTTCGCCGCCATCTTGGAAATGACTTTTTCTATGTTTTTGCCTATATCTTCTTGCGTCCTGTACATTCTTTGATTATTTCAATGTCTATGGACTGGCCTGCTTTTTATCTCCAGACCCTTTTATGCCTAAGTACACGCTACGATTGATAGACAAAAGTTGTTCGTGTTCAAATCAAAAATTTTTTCGTGAGTTTCTTTTTCTAACGGTTTTTTTACAAATACTTCTTTAATAGTGCATTGCAGCTGTTTATCAATCCAATGTTTTTTGAAAAGGCCTGAATTACGCGTCATTTTATATACCTACCACTTAAAGTCCGTTGCTCTTACAGAGTGCCCCAAACCTCTTTTGTGACACTACATCTTTTTATTCATTCATTCGAAATTGGCTTGTTTGGAGACCTTAAATCTGATGTTGTGTATTCGGAAAATTAAAAATTTGGCCGATATCTTGGCAAATAACTTTGTTTTTTACGTTTGGGCCGTAAGAAAAAAAAGTCGTGAAAATAACTTTGACTTTGAACACGAATAACATCTTTTAAAGACTTAACTATGACTAAAAAGATTTAAAGATAAAAAGTCAATTACCAAGATGACGCGAAAGGGCTAATTTCCCAAATAATTCCCCTTTCTTTAATTCCCCTTTTTTAATGAATTTCATAATTCCCCTTTTTTAATGAATGAATAAAAAAATGTAGTGTCAAAACTTTTGGATCAAAAAAAATAAAACAATTGTTAGGACAAGAATTCAAAGTTAATAAAGAATATATTATTGGAACAAATATTCCTTTAAACAATGAAAGCATTTTTCAGTAAGATATATCTTAAAACGGTTTTCGAATTTGAAACACGGTAGTTCTCTTATGTCGAATATATTTATATATATTGTAGCATCAGGAACATCTGCAATCACCACCTGGATTAATGACGCACAACCCAAAGGATTGACGTCAATAGCCAATAATGCCGATTCAGCAATAAAATAGTATATATTCCGATGCATCTTCAATGCAAATCAGATTCAATTCAGGCTTAGTAATTTACGTAACACCTGATAATATTGAAAAGTTAATTAGACTTGATTTTATAATTATTGTATTAAATAGTAATTTTATATTTTAATAAATACACATTTTTTTATTATTCAAGTTAATTGTTATCATTTCAACAAGTGAAAGTAAATAGTGAATTGGTCTCGGTAACTTAATTCATAAAACAATTAAGTTATCTCAACGAATATAAAATCATTGGACGAAATATTGGAACTTGCAATTGGACATTGAAATCATAATTGGTAATTAAGTGGAATTATTATTTCGTGGACGCAACTTTTAATACTTTCAAGTGGACTTCGATTTTATCAAAAGAGTTTACGAATTTGAACTCCGATCAAATGCTCTGGTGACGGCGACCCCTGCCTGAGTAATCATCATTGGTTACGACATAAAATTGGTGACAGCGGTGGGATTATACGACAGCAACAGAAAATATCAGAGGGAACCGGTGCGGATCCAGATATTGGTTAGGTGGTGTATTTCTATACTTCACGTATAATCAAGAACTTGCCCTTCAAAACAAAAGACCGCAGTAAGTACGCATTTTGTTTTTGTTATATGATACAATTTCCTAACATCATATCCTATTCACAATTATTAAAAAATTTTTATACAATGTCGAATCCAAACGAAAACGAAATTAACAACGGTAACAATCAAATCATCCAAAACAATCATGACAATTTACCTGCTCAAATATCTGAGGATGGTACTGATAACGCATCAATACGTACAGTCGAATCAAATCAAAATAACAATGATATTCCATTAAACTTTTTATCACGTATGATTACTGATTTTAGTGGTGATCCAAAAGAATTAAATAACTTTTTACAAAATGCTAATAATGCAATAGGACTAGCATCGCAATCACAACGATGGCCGCTAGAACTCTTTATTTTTTCAAAAGTTTCGAGTGAAGTTAAAACAAAAATTAACATGAATGACATTACAACTTACACTGAACTTAGACAAAAATTGTTAGCTGTTTATTCACCTGTAGAATCTTACGACTATTTGATGGAACAACTTGAAACGACAAAACAAAAACAAAACGAAAGCATAAAAGAATATTACGTTAGGCTTGACAAAATTACAAGTAAATGTTTGTTAGCGACTGACAAAGAAGCTACTAGTCATACTCGCGACAGTGAAAAACGAGTAATACAAAGAATCGCACTGAGACGATTCACACATCATACTGTGCCGGAAATTTCCCAAATTCTCCGCCACAAACCATTCAATACAATGAATGAAGCCTTCTCGCTCGCATGCGAAGAAGAAGCGTACCTCATAAATGAAGGACGATTAAGAAAACCAAACGTTACTTCAAATAGTAACCAAAATAACAAATATTGTAGGAATTGTAAAACTAAGACTCACAATACACGTGACTGCCGTAGTAAAAATTCAACTACAAATACAATAAATGGTAATACTTACCCAAACAATACAAATAATTCAAATTCAGAAATCAAGAAGTGTAATTTCTGTCATTATCGCGGACATTTAGAATCCGAATGCCGGAAAAAACGCTATAATCAAAATCTAAATCCCAATCCTCGTATTGCTCAAGCATCACAGGATAACGATAATTTAAACTTATATCAGCCCCAGAGCGAGGCCGCCTCTGTGGACAACTACCAACCAACGGCCAGCACAAGCTCAAACAATCACATCCATTACATAACATCTACTTATGCAATGGAGTAGGCGATAAAAAATTTAGTTTCGATTCACCACAATCTGTAAATAAAACATTTAAATTTTTGGTAGATACCGGCGCTCATGTATCTATCATTAAAACAAATAATTTAATCTTCGATCTAACTGACGTTGATACTTCACAACAAATAATGCTCGCAGGCATAAATGGTGGAATCAAAACTCTCGGAAAAATCAAAATAAAATTATATAAACCAAACGATGATTTTACCTTCGACTTCAATTAATAAATAAAGATTTTAATATAACATACGATGGTGTAATCGGTCATGATTTTCTAACTAAAAATCAAGCCGAAATTAATTATAAAACAAATACAATAACTTTCCATAAAGTTATTGAAATACCTCCAAATTCAATGGTTCAAGTACCCATTCAATTTATAACCCATAATACAAATAATACAGTAATAACAGAAACACTTGAAGATGAAAATATCGCTGTACCTAATCATATATTAATCACCCCTAAAACGGAATACTATCCAGTAATAAACAAAAACCCGTTGAAAAAATTAAAACTAAAACCAATCAACGCAACTGTGGAGCAAGCAATTTGTCTTCACGTATCTAACAACAAAAATTTACAAGACAGACTAAAAGAACTAAACACAAATCTCAGGCTAAGTCATTGTAACAAAGAGGAAAGAGAATCGCTTGTCGAAATATGCATACAATACAATGACATATTCTTTTTAAACGGCGACATGCTCACCTCAACCCCAACGATCAAACACGAAATAAAAGTCACGGACCCTGCTCCAATAGCAGTTAAATCATATCGTTTCCCCAAGGTACACGAACAAGAGGTCCAAAGACAAATTGATCAAATGCTTGAACAAAAAATTATTGAACCAAGTGATAGCCCATGGTCTGCACCATTGTGGGTTGTCCCTAAGAAAAAGGATGCTTCGGGAAAGCAAAAATGGCGTGTGGTAACGGATTACCGTCGCTTGAATGACGTCACAATCACAGATAACTTTCCTCTACCTAATATCGAAGAAATATTAGACCAATTAGGGAATGCGTTTTACTTTACGACCCTGGACCTTGCTAGTGGGTTCCACCAGATAGAAATGCATGAAAACGACAAGCCAAAGACAGCTTTCAGCACACCGCGAGGTCATTATCATTTTAATCGTATGAATTTTGGACTCAAGAATGCTCCTAGCACGTTTTCTAGGCTAATGAATACAGTCCTGATTAATAACTTAGGCCAGGATTGCTTCGTATACTTGGACGATGTCGTTATTTTTGCCAAAGATCTAAAAGAACATAATTTAAAATTAACCCGTGTATTTGATTCATTACGCAAACACAATCTTAAACTGCAACCAGATAAGTGTGAATTTCTACAAAAACAAGTAGCATACCTCGGACATTTAATATCTGATAAAGGTGTTGAGCCAAACCCGGACAAAATAGCCGCAATAATGGACAGAAAAGCACCACGTAACGTAAAGGACATTAAATCCTTCCTGGGATTAACAGGTTACTACAGGAAATTTATCCCTAACTACGCTCAACTGGCTAAGCCATTGACATCCCTACTAAAAAAAGACGTAAAATTAAATTTCGATGATAAATGTCACGAATCATTCAATAAATTTAAAAAAATATTAACCTCTAAACCATTGCTACAATATCCTGACTTCAACAAGCCATTTATACTTACATGTGATGCCTCTAACGATGCAGTAGGCAGTGTTTCATCACAAGGTGAAATAGGGAAAGATTTACCTATCGCATATTACTCATCAACACTTAACGACGCAGAGCGTAACTACAGTACAACAGAAAAAGAACTTCTTTCTATTGTAAAAAGCTGTAGACACTTCCGTCCCTATCTTTATGGCCAAGAATTTAAAATAATTAGCGACCACAAATGCTTACAGTGGTTAATGAACTGCAAAGACCCCTCTAGTCGTTTAGTTAGATGGCGTTTAAAACTTAGTGAATATCAATACCAAATTATCTATAAACCTGGAAAAGCTAACTCTAACGCAGACGCTTTATCACGCCCTGTTTCAAATATAACACCCACTTCTTTATCATATGAAGATTTTAAACTATATCATCAGAAAAATTTAGATATAGAAACATACCAAAAAATTAATAAACCCTTTTCTGAAATAAAAACTTTAATAATACCGTACTCAACGGACTTATCACAAAATAATGCATATTCATTTTTTGTCAATACTGAATGCGAATTTTCTAATTTAAAAAATAACAAAATAAGTGAAATAGCAAAACTACGAACTACAGTCGAAAATCAAAATTTCTACCTAATGTTCGTGAAAGAAAAAGCTAGAGATGAAATAACGTACGAAAACTTATACAAATCTCTTAATAATCTATTTTTGTTAATGAATTTTAATAATGAAAATGAAATAAATCTCATAAATATACCTCAAGTCTGTAATAAAATTCAACAGAATACATTTGAATCAATGCTGCAATATCTAAAGCGAAACAAAATAAAAATTAATTTAATTATTGGAGATTTAATACATCCAACAAAAGAACAGCGTCCCCAAATATTAAAAGAATATCACGACAATGTATTATCCGGACATCCGGGTATAAATCGAACTTTCCAGGAAATTAAACGAAAATATTTCTGTAAAGGAATGAAACAAGACATTGAAAATTATATAAAGAAGTGTCCTACTTGTCAAACCGTTAAGAAAACAAATCTAAGAACTCCCATGGTAATTTCAACCACAGCAAACGATTTCGGAGATGGAGTGGCAATTGATATAATGGGACCGTATCCCATTACAAAAAACAATAATCGATATATATTAACGTTCCAAGATGAACTAACGAAATTTGTACAGGCCTATCCTATAGCTGAAACCTCAGCGCTAACTTGTGCAACTCACTTAGTAAAATATTGCACAATATTTGGATTTCCTAACACTATTTTAACGGATCAAGGTACATCCTTCCTAAATAATCTATTTAAAGAAATAAATAAGATCCTAGAAATAAAACACAAACTTACGACTCCCTACCACCCACAAAGTAATGGAAGTTTGGAAAGATCTCATGCCTCAATTAAAACCTTCATAAAAACCTATGTTGAATCGAACTTAGAAAATTGGGATGAAATTGTGTATTTAGCATCACACTCTTACAATACACATGAAAATCGATCAACAAAAGAACGACCATACACTCTCGTGTTTGGAAGAGAGCCAAGAATTCCACATTCATTGGAAAAACCCAAGCAACTTCCGACTTATCAAAACCTTACTCAAGATATTCTAAACAAAGCAAAAATTATTAGACAAGCCGCTAAGGAAAATCTACTTTCTTCTAAAGAAGTAAATAAACACTATTATGATAAAAAAGCGAAAGAAAGCCCAATAAAAGAAGGAGATTTAGTACTGCTGTATGATGCGAAACAAAAAAGCCATCATAATTTGAAATTAATGCCATCTTATAAAGGCCCCTACAAAGTGGTACAAAAACACAACAACAATACGGCTGCTATTAGAATAAGTAGACAAAAACTACGAACTTATCATCTAAACCAACTGAAACTCTTTGTTTCAGATGAAAACCCTTTGGTTAATAGTAATATTACACTTGACGAGAAGCACATGGACCCTGGAGAAGGTCCCAGCAACGTTCGACATACAAGTCATAAATAAATCCGCTGGAATCTATTATAATCAAATTGGCGAAGCCAAAATCTCTAACCAGTATATTAGTTTAGTTCATTTTTTCGATATTTATAAAATTAAGTATATGCTTAAAGTTTCTCAAACTACCTATACAGACTCATTATCATATTGTAACCTTATCGATATTAAAGACGCTAGTACGTGCAAAATGACATTGACACTTTTACAACACCAAATTTCTGATCTACAAAGTCAGTTCGACGATATAAAATCACAACATTTAAATAATAAAAGGAAACGTAGAGGACTTATCGACGGCGTAAGCTATCCAATTAAATGGTTATTTGGAATACCCGACGCAGACGACGCAAAATTTTATAAAGCATCAATTGACGACCTTATTAACGATCAAACTCAAACTCACGTTTTAATGCAATCACAAATTAGAGTAATTTCAGACACCGTTAGAAACATTAACCGCACAATGTTAAATTTAAACGAAATAGAAGACAAACTTAATACAAATATCAATACATTCAATTCTTATATGAAAGACAATACAAAAATTGTTAATAAAAACACATTACAAATCGATTTAATTTCTCACTTGATGTTAATAAAACAAATAAATGACGAAGTACAACGACAATTAAACGACTATACAACTTCTTTGACATTATCTAGACATGGAATAATAAATTACCGAGTTTTACCACCCAAAACCTTATTACACGAACTTCAACAATCAGTAAAATTTAATCTACCACTCGAACCTACCTGGCAAAATTTATAGTCATACTATAGAATAATAAAATTAAAATCATTTTTAACTCACGACAAATTAGTAATCATAATGAAAGTACCGGTAGTTACTTCAGATCAATACAACGTATTAAAAATATATCCATTACCTACACCAAGTAAAGAAAATCCTAAAATAGTGACCTTCCTAAAAATAAACCATGATTTCCTTCTTGTGTCAAAAAGCAGATCACAATTTGCGTTACTTAAAAATTTGGACCAATGTAAAGAATATCTGGACCAACAATATATCTGCAGCGAAATTTCAATATCATACCAACGACCTGATGATAATTGTGAAACCGCACTGTACCAAATGACAACAAAACTAATACCATCAGTTTGCGAAGTAAACAACGTTCACACAAATATGGAATTATGGCAAAATCTAAATCAAAATCGATGGTTATTTGTTACTACACAAGACACGCGTTGTACAATCCTGTGTAAAAATGAATCAGACGATTACACTACAATTATAAATAAAATGGGAATAATCACACTTAAACAAGACTGTAAAGCATTTACCGACACCGTTACATTAGAATCTAAAACGCTAATACGAAATTCAACATTTCAAGATTTTATTCCGGACATCGATCTTACTGAAGATGACTGTTGTAAAACGAACAAACTTAATGAAACCATGCTAAAAATGTACGCACTACATCCAGTAAAAGTAACTCACCTGGACCTTGACGAACTTAAATACGCACAGCACCGTCTAAATCAATTTGATGAACAATTACAACAAGAATTAAATAAACCCTTCTTCATACAATATGAAAATGGTATACTACACTACGCAAAAGTTATTAAGGTAGTTCCTCCGCGACAGTCCAGTCAAAAAGTTTTAGACTAATACTATCATTCAGTGCATTAACTGTGCTATGACTATTATACATATACCATATATTATTTTCACAAGAGTGTAGTTACACACTAATTTATCTCCTATACGTATACAGACACACACTATGATATATACGTTTACCATTAGTTTCTATATCCTCTCCACAAAAAAACATCGCTAAAACGAGTTATTTATTTAAGTTTTTATCGAAACTATATGGTAAATAATTTTTATTTTTTTTTATATATTTTCTAAATATAGTATTCTACATTATATTAGTTTTTCATAGAGATGGTGAACGTCATTCATTGATAAATAAATATAATATTTGTAAATTTGTGTATTTTTATACGCTTCTCCCATGTACACGTACAAATTGCGTCACTTTTAATTGCTAATATCTCATGTATGGCATGGTAAATCGTCTTCTAATTTTATATTCTAAATGTGTATTATGAATTAAATATTTTATATTCTGAGTTTTGAGAAATTCTTGAAATATCACTTTCGTGTAGGTACTACCTTAACAGCCATTTATCTATTAATACGATTCAAAATTATTCAATATTGTTGGAAGAAAATCAAACCAAATGGTACATCTTCTAATACATTCATAAATTGTTGTTTTGGTCAACGTAGCCGACAAACAGCACATTACCAGCCCTCCGGGCCAACACATGAATTGGTTTACTATAACCCACGAAACATGACATCAGACGATGACAGTTCAAATCCAAGTGGTTCTCCAATACACTCAAGACATTCAAGTACAAATATATACCTGCAATCTTCACCACAGCAAAATGTTGTAGCGAGAAAAACAAGATACTCTAAATCACTCTCTTCAGCACCCACCAATGATAACGAAAAGTTTGTCCCTAATAAAATATGAGCCAAACTTTCAATAAGGGGGAGGATGTGTAGCATCAGGAACATCTGCAATCACCACCTGGATTAATGACGCACGACCCAAAGGATTGACGTCAATAGCCAATAATGCCGATTCAGCAATAAAATAGTATATATTCCGATGCATCTTCAATGCAAATCAGATTCAATTCAGGCTTAGTAATTTACGTAACACCTGATAATATTGAAAAGTTAATTAGACTTGATTTTATAATTATTGTATTAAATAGTAATTTTATATTTTAATAAATACACATTTTTTTATTATTCAAGTTAATTGTTATCATTTCAACAAGTGAAAATAAATAGTGAATTGGTCTCGGTAACTTAATTCATAAAACAATTAAGTTATCTCAACGAATATAAAATCATTGGACGAAATATTGGAACTTGCAATTGGACATTGAAATTATAATTGGTAATTAAGTGGAATTATTATTTCGTGGACGCAACTTTCAATACTTTCAAGTGGACTTCGATTTTATCAAAAGAGTTTACGAATTTGAACTCCGATCAAATGCTCTGGTGACGGCGACCCCTGCCTGAGTAATCATCATTGGTTACGACAATATATATATAAATATATATATATATATATATATATATATATATATATATATATATATATATATATATATATATATACATATATATATGAATGAATAAAAATATATAGTGTCAAAACTTTTGTATCAAAAAATAATTGTTAGGACAATAATTCAAAGTTAATAAAGAATAAATTAATGTAACAAATAGTCCTTTAAACAATGAAAGCATTTTTCTTCTGAAAGCAACAATCTTCGAGTTCGGCAGAAACAAGAAGCTTACTCGTCTAATTTTATAACAAAATCAATATGAACCACTGTTATCGGAGTCCGTTAACGATAACTGAAAGGATGAACCTCAAAAGCCAAATTCTAACCAATTTTTTTTACCAATGTTGTAGACAACCAATCGATAAAGGATTGTTCAAAAACAACCAGAGAAATGCCGGCTACATAAGTTAATTGCAGCGAAAAACATTCAATAACTACAAAGGTTGCATATATATATATATATATATATATATATATATATATATATATATATATACATATATATTTATATATATATATATATATATATATATATATATATATATATATATATATATAGATTTTGTTCTTTACTTCTAATGATGCATACGAATGTGCGTAGTATTTTGTGTAGAATAACCTTGATTTTATTGTCACTTGGAATATATATTCACACACACATACAAGAAAAAATAACTATAATAATAAAAATAACAGTTCCCCAGTCAAGGAATGGCAACGTAACAACACAAATTATTATCAGTGAGACACTTTTAACGATCTCGCACACCACTTCTATTTAAACCCTTAGCTATTTCAACCATTACTTTTTTTCTTAATCTTGAAAAGAATATGCTGAAGTAGGTCAAGTGCTGGTGGACCAAAATAACTTTGCTTAAAGCTCAAATCTGTTGCTGTAAAAAATAGTGAGAAAGATAACCAACCCAAAAATCCAGCATCCACTTGATCACAAGAATGAGGTTTTTCAAGATAAATTTTACAAAAAACTTTATTTCTCACAATATGTGACATTGTGTTCCTAGGAAAAATGGCCCCGGAAAAATAACCCCGACAAAAATAGACCTGAAAAACTAGACCCGGGCAAAATAGCCCGGGAAAAATAAATCCAGAAAAGAAAGACATAAAAAACAATCCGAAAAAAAACATCTGTGAAAAAATTAACTGACATGAGTGCATTCAACAGTAATGATTGTTAAAATATTAATCAAATGGAAAATTTTTTCTTTTACTTCGAATTTATATTCATAAACATATAATTAATAAACATTTTCGCTCAATGAAACTATTATGATTTAAATCCTCAAATTTAAATGTAACGCCACCGATAATTCACTCTTGAAACACGTCAAAATCACAACTCGATGATCTTCTAGAAGTAAGCATAAGCCATCAAAAAACAATTTTTAAAATTAAAGACTAACGTCATAGCATATGGAAGCAACACAGAAAGCTTCGTTCGTGGATATGCAAGCGTATCAAGAAGATTGAGATTATTGTCTCACGATACTCAACCAATGAACACTATGTCAGACTTCACCAACTCAACCTCCATCATGGCAGACAGATGATTTCGTTACTGTCTCTAGAAAATCGAAAAGTAGCACTGAAGTAAACGATCGATGACTTCGGCAGAATCAAGACGCATACTTGTCTAATTTTATTACAAAATCGATATGAACCACTGTTATCGGAGTTCGTTAGCGATAACTGAAAAGATGAATCTCAAAAGCCCAAAATCCAAACCATTTTACCAATTGTTTTTACCAATATTGTAGATTTTAAGGATTTCCAGCACAATCTTAGCTCTAACGGTTTCGAAAATAAATACATGACTAAGGTTCTCAACAATCTAATTTAAATTATCCCCGAAGATCTAACGGAACTTGGTTACGTCGTCCAAAATATTTCTAATATAAAACACAGGCTAACAAAACAACATGTGAAACGTCTACGTAAACCAGATCCTGGATCCTGGACAAGAAGTTGTAAAGAAAAGGCTAATTTATTTGAAAGGCTGATTATTCTAATTCACGAGATGCACCAGATGAAGAAATTTTACAAGTTTTAAGCGTCCCTCTTCAACCATCGAATATTTTTCTTTAAATAAATTAAGTACGTGAATTGAATTACTAAATCGTAAAAACACGCCAGAATTCGATCTTATAACAACAAAGACTTTAAACGAGCTTCTAAACAAACCGAATGATCTGCATTCAGTGTATTTTCAATGCTTTCTTAAGACTGTGCCATTTGCCGTGTCCTTGGAAGATATGGCCATTTGCCGTGTCCTTGGAAGATAAGTTAAACTAATTCCTAAACCGGTCAAAGAAGTTAATCCACACTGACATATTAGTTTGTTGTCACATTGTATAAGCTCTTCGAAAAATTATTTTTCAATAAACTCTAAGTAATATTGAAAGAGTCGCAAATCATACACGACCATCAATTTGAGTTCCGTGAGAAACATTCCACCATAGAACCACTACACTGTATATTAAATACGATAACGAAAAGTTTTGAAGAAAAAAATATTGTACAGCAGCATTCCTTGACGTCAGCAAAGCCTTTGATAAAGTATGGCATCCAGGCCTGTTGTGCAATCAAAAATATCAAATTCCTTGTTTTTACTTCTGTGTTTGAAAATCATACTTAGAAGACAGATACTTCTAAGTCAAAACTCAAGAAGAACTTTCCTATCAAATCTAAGGAATCTAAGGGCAGTGTTCTGGGCCCACCTCTTACTTTATTTTAAACGGCGTATCTACCGGTCGCTGACACAAACAAAACAGCTACGTTTGCAGATGATACTGCGATTCTATCCATTGATGTGGACCCAAATTCAGCTTCCCATAAACTGCAGACAAGTATCGATAAAATACAACATTGATTGAATAAATAGCGTATCCAAGTTAACAAGATGAAATCCGTTCAAGTAACGTTCACTTTAAGAGAAGAAACATTTCCAGCTGTTATAATGAACGGTGTCAATTTTCCACAGTCAATTGAAGTAAAATATCTGGGTATACACCTTCATCCTTTCTGTAACGTTTACTGTAATATCTCCTTTTTCTGTTAAAGTATACCATTTTTGAATACAGGGTCTAAAAACTTCAGAACCCAACCAACTCTTCTATAGTCGGCAAACTCAACCCAACTTCTCATCAAAAAAGAATATCATTTGTGTCTGGGATATATATTTCCGGACCTATTTTCTCCAGGTTTATTTTTTATGTCGCTAATTTTCCTGGTCAATTTTTCTGTCGCTATCTATCTGGAGCTATGTTTTGCGATCTATGCCACATAATACTTCACATGGTATACAGTCTCATGCGATTCAAAATCCTTAATTTTTGTTGTTGTTGTTGTTGCAGTGATTTCCTTGTAAATGGCACATGTATTATTATATTAATAGACTAATAAGAAATCACAAACCAAAACCACGGTTTAACTCAGGTTCGAATCGTCTATTTAACATGTATATACTTTCCAAGCCCTAAATAGGTGGTAGATATGACTTAATTTTTTTTTTTTTTTTTTCTTTTTGTAGTAAATTAAAAATTTATTTGTTTGAAAACACTAGAAAAGAAATAGAAAAGTAGTACTACAATCCAAAACGCTTCAACAAGCTGTAACCAAACCCTACATCTCTAAACACAATAAAATGTATCCTTGCGATAGCATAGATATTTTTCTCATAGAGAATACTCTCCATTTTCATTTAAAGTACAAGTATAAAAATATAAAATGCTTCAAGATGAGAAGGTTTTATGTAACAATATTATACAGAGTATTACAATAAAGTCAAATATGATGCCAATATAAAGACTTTTGAAAACATAATTGACAAGGGACAACCAACTTCTAAAACTACATCGGTCACTTAGGAAACATTACTGTTACACAATAAATACACATTTACTATCGTCTGCATCCAAATTATATACAGTGCAGCATGAAGCGTCGCACGAGTAAGAAAATTGAAGAAAGAAATATCCTCCGTCTGTTTTTCAGAGGGTCAATGAACTATTGAAAAAATCAGATATTTGCTTGATAATAATACCTAACTTGGTAACACGAAATACTTCCGCAAATATACTCGAAATTTTATTTGTTAAGCGGAAAATAATATCAAAGTTTGATATTCGATGTTTCAAGAAATATTTCAAATTTGTTTGGCGTAATTTGTCTTTCACTAAGAAGATAAAACCTATCTAATTTCCAGTTTGGTCTGCAAGGAAAAATTACAGAAAAAAATTTTATTTTTGAAACTTTGGTCACATGGGATGCAATACATGGAAAAGTTCTGACAACTTTTATAACAGAGACTCGTTATAAAAGCTTTTATACCAACCTGACGAAGAGTTTTACAACCAATGCACCTTCTATGCTTTGAGAGTCATCGGTTACTTTTTATTTTGACAATACTGGTTCTCACATATTTTTCATGGCCCACCCGTGAAAAAAATATGATTCCAAAATTTTCCGCACTAGTACGCTGTGATATAAATGCTTGTATTTCTATATAGTCTTATTTTAAGATACATCACGTACTATTTAATTATATATAAGCCTTCTTTATGGGCACTCTGTATGTTGCAACTTTGACACTTGTCTGTCCCTTTTCCCAGAATTAACTAAAAGAACATACTGTAGTCATTCCATTCCTATCAGCATTTATCCGACATTTTTATCTATAATACCCACATAATATTACTAACATTTAATATTTTTCTATTTTCTACTACAATCATATAGTTGTCATAGGAAATTCAGTTCGTTTGTAGACTGTCGAATACAAGTTATTTTTCAAAGATTTTCAATTATATGTGTATATTTCACTGAAGATGTTTACACGTTTACAAATATATTTATAATTAAGAATCTAATGTATCGGTGAACAAATTGTGTGATCCAAAGCAAACGTTCCATCCAACTCATGAAAACGTGTCATTACCGGTAACAATCATTTTCAGCTCGGAAGAGATGGCTAAAAATGACTACGAATCAGGAACAAAAATTTAATACAAAAATATGCGGGCATGTATGTTTAAAATTTCAACTAGATAAATATGAAAGTCCCAATTGGAAACATGTCAGTTACATAAACAGGACGCACACGCTAACATATAGTCAAAATATCAACGCTTTTTTAATGGATTGGTGGCTTTTTCCACAAATTTAATTCGATTTTTAAAACCATATCTATGAACTAGGTCTCGTGGGTCTACAAAGTAACAACTCAATACCAAATATCGACGAAAGAAATAATAAATTTTATTTTGATACAGACAACAAAGTAATAGCAATACCGCCTGAATCTTATGAGCTTCAAGATATCATATAGCACAGCAGAAATTAGAAAATTGAAAGTGTAATGTATTATGATGTATGTAATGTATGTGAAATGTGTATGTTTTTGCTGTGGCTATATATACAGGACGTAAAATAGCCCTTTTTCACACCCTTATATCTCAGAAACCACTTGAGTCATAATGTTGCGCTTTTCAATTTAAGTAGAGATATTCTCTGGGATGCCGTATATCAAACTTAACGTTTACGTCTTTCATCGTTTCCGAGCAATAACGCGTTAAAAAAAGGCCACGCCCCAAAATTTTGTTACTGACTGATATCAATTCACAGCAAAACTGAGAAATGTTATAAAGATACGGTTTTCGATAAAATAAATTAGAGAAAAATCATACCCCAGAAAAAATATCAAATATGAAAATTTTTAACGGGAAATGGGAAATTTCGCTAGTTAAAGGTGCATTTTTACCCCATTTAAACATCAATGTTAAAATATGAACCAATCAATAAAATATGAACCAATCAATAAAATATGAACCAGTTGGCTGGTTTTTCTCCTATACACTTTGTATGGGAAAATTAAAATACGCTTAAAAATTTTTTATCTATATAATTTTTATTAAATTTTGATTAAATTTGAATAAATATTAAATAAATGATTACAAAATAATTATATATTTCAATATTTCCAACTAAAAATGTTATAAAAATTAAATTTAATATCGTTACGTATTTAACAAATTTTTGAATTATTGAAATTAATGACTGATGAAATTGATTTTTGAATTATTGAAGATCCAAATATGTGCACTTAGAAAATTGTAATATTCAGGATCAATCCATGCACAGAACTATTATATGAAATCAAACTGCGTAGTACCACTTAATAAAGCCTTAATATGCGCAGTTACAAAATATCTATCTGTTCGTCTGTCCGTCTGTCTGCGAACACTATAACTTATGAACGAAAAAAGATACCAAAATGAAATTTTTATAGCGTACTCAGGACGTAAAAAGTGAGGTCGAGTTCGGAAATGAGCAATAAAGGTCAATTGGGTCCTGGGTTCATAGGATCCATATTTTTAACTGTTAGAGATAGAAAAAAAGTTTAAATTAAAGCAACTGATGCTTGAAACATTTTTTCGTAAACATGACTGTTTACTCGTGAGGGCGCATACTGGGCGTAATTATATAGTATGTATTATTATATGGAAATATCAGTTATGTACGTGTGACATGTATAGGTATATGTGTAATGTGAGTCAACCCTATCTATGCATGGTATTTCAACCATTAGCTAAGTCAGTTGTTTGTTTTCATTTGTTTTATACTAAATTGATAATGAAATTAAGTATGCGGGGTGGTTTTGGATGCGAAAAATCGATCTTGCTAGGTTTCATTTTTATAAAACGTCATTTTCTTTCTCATAGGATAAAAAATTTTCCATTATAATATTAATAAATAACACATTTGTGATGAAATCTTATCCGGCATCTCTCTGGACGTACGAGGCTCATATTCAACAGTTATTCAATGTATTCATAATGGTGAGTTAAAATTCTTACAAACATTTGCTTCAAACCAAATACTATTGCCTTGCAAAAAGGAGTGATATCCCACCAAAAACATAAATGTGGATGAAGGCGTAGATGTCACAGAATCCTAATAAACTCAAGTAAGTAAATCAGTCCAAAAAAGTTGTGAAATCTCGTAGAGAAAAAATTTTTCGAAAAAAATAATAAAAATGACAAATTTATTGAGTAGTTTTCCGTAAGGAGTCTTAAAGTATAACATAAGCAACTTTTCGGTGACTTCAAACCCACACGCACCTCTATAGGAGAACAAATGAAAATCGTTCATCCCCTACTACCTCCCTCCAACCCTCTAACGTCATAACGTTATAATTTTTTCACAACTTTCATTAAACATCAAAATTTAAATTTAAACAATCAGAGTATTCTTCACATAAAAGTTAAGTACCACTTAACAAAGGCCTAATTCTTTTTACTAAAATACGAGAATTATTAGTTTAAATTTATTGTGTAAATTTTTCCTTGCATATTTTTTAGTCTTTTCTGATCGATTATTATAAATAACCCTCTCACAAATATTGTAAATAAAGTGGTTTAAGATGTCATGCATAGTGGACGAACAGGGTTTAAAGATTAACAATCAATTAATTGGTAGGGAATTGAGTTTTGTTGATAATGATAGTAATCACTATGGACGTTCCATGTTTAAACCATCATTTCTATTCAACACATTAAGTGATTCCGATAAAAAATTAGTGATATGAATAACAAACCATTATCATGGGCTACATTGGAACCAGTTGTGTGCTGTAAACGTAGTTATAAATAAGTTTGGCTTGAAAACATCATAAACAAGTCTGTAAAAGCAGTTCACATCAAAACTTTAAAAAGTGGCAAAGCTTTTCATAGAAATAGGTGTCCAGAAGCACATTGTTTATGCCATCACAATCACTGAAGGTCATCTTGTATTGTATATTTATTAAAATATTTCGTTAATAAATGTGTATGTATAATTTAAAATTATGTAAAACAAGTGAAAACAAACAATTGACTAACTTAATTGTTGAAATACCATGTAAAGACAGTGTTGATGAAGCAATCGTTTGTTTTTTGACGTCACGTTAATAAAAAAAGATATCCACTTTTAAATAGCTACACACACACACCAATATTCCCATATTAATGCATACTATAAAATTTGCACCTAATAAGCGCCCTCGTGGGAAAACAGTGAAGATTACAAAAAAAATTTTCAAACAAAAGTTGTTTATTTTTTTATAAAGAACATTTTTTACATTTAAACTTTTGTTCTATCTCTAACGGTTTACAAGATGGGTCCTACGGACCCAAGACCCAATTGACCCATATTGCTCATTTACGAACTTGACCTCAGTTTTTAGGTCCTGAGTACGCTTTAAAAATTTCATCTTGATATCTCTTTTCGTTTTCGAGTTATCGTGTCCACAGACGGACGGACGGACGGACAATCGGAAATGGACTAATTAGGTGATTCTATGAACACCTATACCAAAATTTTTTTCGTAGCATGAATATTTTTAGGCGTTACAGACTTTAGACTAGACTCAATATACTATGTATATTTCATATATACATGGTATAAAAATGTGCATTTGACAACGTCATCAATACGATAAAAGTTACTATTCTTATTATTAGGCAAAAATTTTTACGGAAATAAAATTTTTACTTCTATCAATTAGTTTTTTTTTTATATATCATTTCAATGCAAAAATTACCAGTTGATTTATTATGTTTATTATACAGGTTAATTTATATACATAGCAGTGTTTATTAGCTGTATCAATCAGTTGAGCTGTAATTGTTCCTGTAATAACATGGTTAAGAAACAGAAATAGTTAATTGAGTTGAATATTGCTATGCGAAAAAAGTATAAGGCACTCAAATCGGGGAAGTAATTGGAAACCAGCACGTAAGAGAAAATATTCAACCTGATTTTTGGACCGTTAAATAAACAGTAATCGGTAGATAAACAAGATGACAAAGAGTTCAAATCAAAAAAACAAATGAAGTCGAAGAAGAAGAATTACAACAATTTGACTTTACACCAAGAGTTAAGCAAAAGAAGTTATCACAAAATCACCAAACGTACATCATTCACGCTAATATTTTGCTGAAACTTATGAAGCTGTAGTTAGCAAATGTAGTCCTTGTTAAAGATTACGGATATCGTTATGATAATTTTGCCACCATATTATTTACAAGTAACGCACATGTTCGCATTTGTTTTATTAACCCTTATTAATACCTCGATTATTATAAATTTAAAAGTTATAAATTAACAGTTTAGATATTAGTTTTTATTATTATGATTTAAATTTGATATTAACGTATTTATGCCTGCCAAGGAGGGAGAGAGGATACAGGATTTACACCCCAGAGCCTCCCATCTCCTTGAGAGACATAAATCTTCACAAGGCAGCTACGTCTTTTGAAGAAAGTTCACTGACTTGTGGCCGTGTAGTCTGTACGTCCGTCAGTCCACGCGACGTCCGTTGGTCCGTCTGTCTTCCGAGTCGGTGGTACGTAAGTCTGTCTGATGTCCTGGTCAAGCAGGCTCCGTCCCTGCACCGCAGCGATGTGGAACCTACTAAAATAAAGAAAAACAAAATAGAGAAAAAGAAACTTCAAGGGCTGTTACTTGAAGACAGTCTGATGCGATCTGAATGTACGAAGGGTGCCTATAATGACAGCCTTCTGCATAGAAGAGATAAGGTAACGAAGATGAGACCTGCAGACCGGAATTTGAGATAGATTCGTCTCGAGAGTGGGACGAATTCCGCCTAGGCAACCGATAATGAGGACAACCATTTTGACTGAGTAGCCAGGGTGTAGTTGTCGTAGTTCTTGTAAGAGATCAAGATATTTAGTCCGTTTTTGCTCCTCCTTCGTGACTATGTTCGTTTCTGCAGGCGCAGAGAACTCGATGACGTACATAGTCTTAGATGAGATATCCTGGAGCACTATATCAGGCTTAGTAGCAGACAGCTGCCTGGTAGTTGGGAACGAGAAATTCCAGAAGATAATGCATTTCTCGTTCTTGACGACGGACTCGATCTCGCCTGGAGCATATGGTAGGACTGGGGTAGGGTCCACTTCATACTTGTGTCTGAAGAAGTAGTACAGCACGCGGAGGGCAGCGTTATGGCGATGTATGTAGGTGTTCGTGGCATAAGAAGGACATGCCGAAATGAGATGCATCAGCGTCTCCGGCTGAGATTTGCACGCTCTGCACATAGTGGTGGAGACTGCTTTCTTATATATATACTTTTGGTGAGTTAGCGTCGCTATCACACCATCTTGGGCAGCGATGATAAAGCCTTCGGTTTCGGACTTGAGTCCAGCTGATCGCAGAAAAGAGAACGTAAGATCAACGGAAAGACTACAGGTGTCTAGATGACGGTAGAACATTCCCTGATGGTCACGATTCCGATGATCTTCGAAGAGGGAGCGTATTTCAGCTCGTTTCACAGCTGAACGAAGTCGAGATTTGGAGAGAAGGACCACGTTATCATCAAGATCACGATTAGACGGATCAAAAGCAAGGCCCAATTTAGACGCTGCATGTTGTGCTGCAGAGAACAAGAATGCTCCTTTACCCTGTAACTCGTGATCGCGCACGAGTTCCATAAGAGGGTCAGAACTATTTATGACCTGACAAGCTATTCCTAAAACTACCCTATCATGTAGACATTCAACGGATAGGAGACCTCTACCTCCTTGCTGGCCTGGGAGGTAATTACGCGGTACAGAAGCACGTGGGTGCAAACTACGATTGACGTTCATGAGTTTGCGAGTGCCTCTATCAAGTTCCTTAAGCTCCTCTATTGTCCATTTGATGGAACCAAAAGAATAGAGAAGGATGGGTATTGCAAGCATATTAGTAGCACGGATCTTATGGATCCCAGACAATTCTGATTGCCAGATTTGTCGAAGACGGTGCCTATACCTGCCGCGAAGAGCTTCTTTGACAGTAGACACACTTTGAATGTGGTTTTCACCGACACCCAAATATGTGTAGAGCTCTTCTTCATCGAGATGTTTCACGATGCTTCCATCTGTGAGCTGCACGTCTGCATCATAATCAGGGACACGACCCCTCTTACAATGAATGACGGCACATTTATCAAGTCCGAATTCCATGCCAATAGCCTTCGTGTACTGATGGACAGCTTTGAGAGCTTGAGATGGACTGCTCTCAGAAGAAGCATAAAGTTTCAGGTCATCCATATAGAATAGATGAGTTACCTGATGCTTCCTATCTGTCGGGGGACCACAACGGTAACCAGTTTCTTCTCGCAAGCGCAAGGAAAGGGGCATAAGGGAGATGCACGTTGGAAAGGTCCCGTACCCAAGGATGTATGAAGTAAAGTGCCTAGCAAGATGTGCGTGTGTGGAAGTTAAACGTTTCCACCAGAAGTTGGACACAGCATCCATGCCAGGCGCCGAATGATTCTTCTTGCCTTTGAAAGCAAGGGATACTTCATCAGCGGTAACAGATGTTAGGACCGCTTGTTCTGCTAGGCGCGCGTTGCAGAACCTTTCGAACAGTTTGATTGGTCTTATATTTTTATCTACACTGGTCGACTTTTCATATAAATCACGCCAGTAGCCATCGATTTGCTCTATCGAAGGTGGATTCTCGACGAGAGAAGGGGGTTTTGCAAATAAACGGGAAGGATTCGATACAAAGATCTTGTTCTCTCGAATACACTTCTCGCGTTTAACTAGCTTTTTCCGAGCGAGAGTTAGTGCACGTATCTTTTCAATGTTTCGCTGCTTGATAGTGAGCAGGATACCCTTGTTTAGTGTGTGGTGTTGGTGCCTGAGTTCACGCGCGAAGGCTCGCACCTTTGGGGTGAAGGGTTTACCAGCTTTCTGGTACTCTAACACACACTCGACGAGGCGTCAACTTGGAGTCAAGTTGCTCTATACGCTTGCATGTTTTCTCCTCGGCTGTCTCAGTAGACTTGGGGGAAGGAGAAAGAGCACACATTGCAGCATAGACTGAGCTATCGATTTCGAGTAGGCTACTTGTGTGATTCAGATGATCGTCGACGATCTGGTTGATTAAAGCAAGGTCTTGTGCTTTGGCAAACGTTTTGCGATACTTTGGACGTTTGCGTTTGAAAAGGTCATTATCGGTTATGAACAGGATATTTTGAAACCGTTCTTTAAGCTCTTCCAAACGAGTGTTTGGTGGCTCAGCAGGAAGGATCAGAGTTTCCTCTACGTTCGCTTCCGTGGTCGAAGTGAGTGGCGTGGCTATTTCCGCCGTTAACACAGGTAGTGCTGGGATATCTCCGGGTATCAGGGGCGTAGGTGGTGAAGCCTCTAACACAGGTGGTGGTGGGGTATTTTGACATACCCGATCCTGTGTCTCAGTATCAGATCTCTCACTCTCTAATACTGGCTCATCCTGAGATATTCCATCCTGTGTCTCAGCAACTAATGTCTCACGTGTAGAATGAACTATACCAGTAGCAGCCGGCACTATCTCATTCCCTCGATTTACTTCCGCTTGCGTAGTCCTGCATCGTTTCTCAATTCCTGTTCGGGGTTTGTCAAATCCGGTTTTTTTGAGACGGGATACTTGGTCGCGTAGATGTTGCGATTTCATATGGGAAAGTTCGGGATGCTTTTCGCACCAGAGGGTGTGCATACTGCCCATATAGCCACGTCTCGATGGTTCACTTGCTTCGTAGCAAGTGAGCAGGTCAGCCTTAAGTGCCTTCGTCCATTGAAAGCGCTGAAGACGACTGTTTTGTGTGCTCGCTCGACTTTCTTGAGAAGTGCCTTGAGATGGCTCTTCGTCGTCAGCGGCACGTCTAGTCTTCGGGACTAGCCTGGGATCCAAAGCCAAATTTGATTGCTCTCCCTCATATCCGTGAGAGCTACCCCCTATAGGTAAGGTAGAAGCGTCACCTGCAGGGGGGCGGGGTTCTGTAGGACTGGGTCGACTACTACCCGCCTGAGGACCGAAAAATCTGCTTCTCAAATTTGACATTTTTGGATTTGACTCATTTAGCTCCGCTGAGTCAGCACGGACCCACCTCGTTAGCCCATCACTTTGAGCGGGATTGATTGTTACCGGGTATGGCACGTGTCCTATTGTTAGGCTCGGACGTGAGGTTAGGGATTGCCTGCCCTTATTATTATTATTATTATTATTATTATTATTATTATTATTATTATTATCTCATCTATTTCATAGCAGGGCTGAGCCCGATTTAGTTTACCGCACGGACACAGTCAAGTGACGGTAAACTGTTTTTTCCTTGTTCTGGTCTGTCATGTGAACCGGAGAATGTGTGTGAGTGTGCGTGTATATTTGTGAGGGTATTTTTGTTCTTGTAGTGTGTATAAATGTATGTATGTTTATTGTGTTCAGCGACCTCGCCTTTTGGGTGATGTGTGTGGTGTTGTATTGTGTTGTGCTCGCTTTCGCGTTCGATGAGCGATTAGGACGTTCTCCGTCGGTTTTGAATAGTGTATTATTATTATTATTATTATCGTCTCATCTATTTCATAGCAGGGCTGAGCCCGATTTAGTTTACCGCACGGACACAGTCAAGTGACGGTAAACTGTTTTTTTTCTTGTTCTGGTCTGTCATGTGAACCGGAGAATGTGTGTGAGTGTGCGTGTATATTTGTGAGGGTATTTATGTTCTTGTAGTGTGTATAAATGTATGTATGTTTATTATGTTCAGCGACCTCGCCTTTTGGGTGATGTGTGTGGTGTTGTATTGTGTTGTGCTCGCTTTCGCGTTCGATGAGCGACTGGGACGTTCTCCGGCGGTTTTGAATAGTGTGCAATTTGGCCATGTGTGAGTCTTGCGAGTCTTACAATGGTTGAAGTGTTTTGTGTGAGGTTTTGATTTATTGGTGGTGGTACGTGTATGGGTGTTGTGGTTAATAAAGTTATACTATGTTGTGTTTCTTGTGAAGTGTTTTGTGTTTTGTTTGAGACATCTGATGGTCTTGATATTTGATCTTGTGTGAGGCTTGTTAACCGAGCAATGGGTGGTGTGTTATGTGTTTCGTTTCGATAAAGTGGGGGTGGTGCGTGTATGAGTGCTGTTGTAGTGTAAGTAATGATGTTGTGTTGTGATGAGTTTGTTTCTTGTGTATTGTTTTGTGTTTGGTTTGGAGAATGTGCTGATGTTGCGTGTGTGAGTGTTGTTGTAGATGTGCTGTGTTGTGTCGGGTATATTTCTTGCTTTATGTTTTGTGTGTGTAACTGTGTGTTGTGTGGGTGCTGGTGTGAAGTTTCCGTGTTTGGCATGAGTTTGTTTGCATTGGTCGGAGAGTATGTTGTGTTTGTTGTTGTTTGTTGAGCAGAGGTTAATGTTTGTGTTTGGAGAGTGCTGTGTCCCATAGAGAGAAACTTTCTCACTATACGGCAAGTATAAATTATAACTGCCTTTTGTAATTGTATGTATGTGTTTTTGTGTAGTTCAAGTGTATGCAGACTGTTGTGAAGTGTTGTTGGTATGACGCCTATTGAGCTTAGTTATTATTATTATTATTGTCTCATCTATTTCATAGCAGGGCTGAGCCCGATTTAGTTTACCGCACGGACACAGTCAAGTGACGGTAAACTGTTTTTTCCTTGTTCTGGTCTGTCATGTGAACCGGAGAATGTGTGTGAGTGTGCGTGTATATTTGTGAGGGTATTTTTGTTCTTGTAGTGTGTATAAATGTATGTATGTTTATTGTGTTCAGCGACCTCGCCTTTTGGGTGATGTGTGTGGTGTTGTATTGTGTTGTGCTCGCTTTCACGTTCGATGAGCGATTGGGACGTTCTCCGTCGGTTTTGAATAGTGTGCAATTTGGCCATGTGTGAGTCTTGTGAGTCTTACAATGGGTGAAGTGTTTTGTGTGAGGTTTTGATTTATTGGTGGTGGTACGTGTATGGGTGTTGTGGTTAATAAAGTTATACTATGTTGTGTTTCTTGTGAAGTGTTTTGTGTTTTGTTTGAGACATCTGATGGTCTTGATATTTGATCTTGTGTGAGGCTTGTTAACCGAGCAATGGGTGGTGTGTTATGTGTTTCGTTTCGATAAAGTGGGGGTGGTGCGTGTATGAGTGCTGTTGTAGTGTAAGTAATGATGTTGTGTTGTGATGAGTTTGTTTCTTGTGTATTGTTTTGTGTTTGGTTTGGAGAATGTGCTGATGTTGCGTGTGTGAGTGTTGTTGTAGATGTGCTGTGTTGCGTCGGGTATATTTCTTGCGTTATGTTTTGTGTGTGTAACTGTGTGTTGTGTGGGTGCTGGTGTGAAGTTTCCGTGTTTGGCATGAGTGTGTTTGCATTGGTCGGAGAGTATGTTGTGTTTGTTGTTGTTTGTTGAGCAGTGGTTAATGTTTGTGTTTGGAGAGTGCTGTGTCCCATAGAGAGAAACTTTCTCACTATACGGCAAGTATTAATTATAACTGCCTTTTGTAATTGTATGTATGTGTTTTTGTGTAGTTCAAGTGTATGCAGACTGTTGTGAAGTGTTGTTGGTATGACGCCTATTGAGCTTAGTATCACCGGAACGACAACAACTGTTGTCATTTTCCATTGATTCCTCAGATCGACAGCTAGATCGGTGTATTTTGTTAGTTTTTCAGTGTGTGTAGACTGAAGGTTGTGTGTGTTGGGTACTGCAATGTCTATGAGGAATGTGGTTTTTGTGTGTTTGTGTATAAGTGTAATGTCTGGCCTGTTGTAGTGTACCGCCTTGTCTGTGATAATTGTTCTATCCCAATATAATTTGTGCGTGTTGTTTTCGAGAATTGAAGATGGAGTGTATTTGTAGTATGGTGAGTTGTCTGTTGTGAGTTTGTGTTTTATGGCGAGTTTTTGGTGTATTATTTTTGCTACCTGATCGTGTCTGTGTTTGTAATCTGTTTGGGTAAGACGTGAGCATGCTGATGTAATGTGTTGTATTGTTTCTGGTTTTTGTCGACATTGCCGACATAGGTCTGTTTGTTGTGCGTTGTCTTTGAGTATGTGTTTTTTGTAATTCAGTGTATGTATGATTTGATCCTGTATTGCAAACATGAAGCCCTCGGTTTCCGGAAAGATATTACACTTGGTCAACCAGGCTTGCAAAGCCTCTCGGTCAATACAGTCGTGACCAAGCTCATGAAAATACCTTCCATGTAAAACCTTCGTTTTCCATGTCTGCATGTTTGTGGATGTGTGTTGTGTTTTGGTTGGTGGAAGAGAGTGTTGTGTTGTGTGCATGTTAAGTGGCGTGTATGACTTGTCTGCGGATGTTATGGCATTGTGTAAGTGTGATGTGTGTGTTTTAGATTGGAAGTACTCGCGTAGGCTATGGAGCTGGCGATCGTGTAATAGTTGGATATCTGTGAGACCACGTCCTCCTAAAGACCGTGGTAAAACCCACCTGGCTGATGATGAGTGTATGTGGTGTATTCTGTGTTTTGTCATGATTGTTCGTGTTTTAATTTGTATGTTTTTAATGTCTGTGTTTGTCCACTTTATGATTCCGAAGGAATATGTGAGAAATGGTGTAGCGTATGTGTTGATGGCTCTAACGGTATTTCTACCATCAAGACCACTTTTGAGTATGTTTTGAATTCTTTGTATGTAGTGTTGTGTAAGTGTTTGTTTTATATCTGTGTGTGGGATGCCTTGTGATTGCAGCACACCAAGATAGCTGTAAAATTGTCCCTCCTCCATGGGGCTAATGACACCACCATTTTGCAGGTCAAATAAAACAGGCGTTCCTGGGTCAGCATGTATGTGTTGTGTTTTGCATTTGTCAGTACCGAATTCCATCCGGATGTCAGCAGAGAATATTTCAGTCAGTCGCATTAAATGTGTTAATTGTGTTTGTGTGGAGGCATACAGTTTCAAGTCATCCATGTAAAAAAGGTGAGATATTTTATGGAATTCTTTGTCGAACTTTACCTTGAAACCGCATCCCGAATCTGTGAGTATATGTGATAGTGGATTAAGAGCGAGACAGAACCAAAGGGGGCTCAATGAGTCTCCCTGGAAGATACCTCGTCTAATGTGTGTGGTATCTGTGGTGATGGTCGTGCTATTGTGTGTTAAATTTAGAGTGGTTGTCCATAACGACATGGCGTGTGTTAAAAATTGTATAATGTGTTCGTCAATTTTGTATAAATTCAATACTCTCTGAAGCCAGGAATGCGGCACGGAATCAAATGCTTTTTTGTAATCTATGTAAGCTGTGTACATGCTTCTGTTGTTGTGTTTGGCCTGTTCGGTCACCACCGAGTCTATAATGAGTTGCTCCTTACAACCTCTTGATAGTTTCCGACAGCCCTTTTGCTCCTCTGCGAGAATGTTGTTGTCTGTAATGTGTGTGTAAATTTTTTGTGTGATGCATGAAGTGATTAACTTGTATAGTGTAGATAGACATGTGATGGGTCTGTATTTTGTTGGATTTATTGCATCGTTATCCTTCGGTATCATATAAGTGATGCCCTTCATTAGAAAAGGAGGTGTTGTGTGAGGGTGTTGTATGAATTTTGTAAAATGTCTTGCGAGGTGTTCGTGTGTGCATGTAAAGTGTTTCAGCCAATAGTTGTGTATTTGATCCACGCCAGGGCTCTTCCAATTGTGTAAGTGTTGTGTAGCGTTGTGTATGTCTTTTGTAGTAATTGTTGTTTTTGTCATGAGTGTAATGTTGTTTGTTTTGTGGATTTCGTCTCCGATCCAACAGGTTTCAATATTGTGCTGAACTTCCTCGGACCAAAGACCAGACCAATATGTAAAAAGTGAGTGTTCTGTGGGTGGTTGTGTATCGTGCTGTGGTGTGTTGTTGTGTGTGAGTGATCGGTAGAAAAACTTTTGGTTGTATTGGAATTGAGTGTTGTGTATTTTTCGTTTGTGTGCAGCTTTGTATCGTTTGAGTCGTGTAGAGTATACAGTGAGTTTTTGGTGTAGGGTATCCCTAAATTCCTCTAGAGCGGTGTTATGTACATCGTATTTGGAGTGTATTCTGTATGTTGTTTTGATGTTTTGTATGTGTTTGGTGAGTTTTTGTGTACGCGTTCATTGTATGTATTGTGTGATCCGGCCTAAGTCCCGCCTTATACTCGTAATACGAGAATTTAAACGCTATTATTATTATTACTATTATTATTATTATTATTATTATTATTATTATTATCTCATCTATTTCATAGCAGGGCTGAGCCCGATTTAGTTTACCGCACGGACACAGTCAAGTGACGGTAAACTGTTTTTTCCTTATTCTGGTCTGTCATGTGAACCGGAGAATGTGTGTGAGTGTGCGTGTATATTTGTGAGGGTATTTTTGTTCTTGTAGTGTCTATAAATGTATGTATGTTTATTGTGTTCAGCGACCTCGCCTTTTGGGTGGTGTGTGTGGTGTTGTATTGTGTTGTGCTCGCTTTCGCGTTCGATGAGCGATTGGGACGTTCTCCGTCGGTTTTGAATAGTGTGCAATTTGGCCATGTGTGAGTCTTGTGAGTCTTACAATGGGTGAAGTGTTTTGTGTGAGGTTTTGATTTATTGGTGGTGGTACGTGTATGGGTGTTGTGGTTAATAAAGTTATACTATGTTGTGCCTCTTGTGAAGTGTTTTGTGTTTTGTTTGAGACATCTGATGGTCCTGATATTTGATCTTGTGTGAGGCCTGTTAACCGAGCAATGGGTGGTGTGTTATGTGCTTCGTTTCGATAAAGTGGGGGTGGTGCGTGTATGAGTGCTGTTGTAGTGTAAGTAATGATGTTGTGTTGTGATGAGTTTGTTTCTTGTGTATTGTTTTGTGTTTGGTTTGGAGAATGTGCTGATGTTGCGCGTGTGAGTGTTGTTGTAGATGTGCTGTGTTGTGTCGGGTATATTTCTTGCGTTATGTTTTGTGTGTGTAACTGTGTGTTGTGTGGGTGCTGGTGTGAAGTTTCCGTGTTTGGCATGAGTGTGTTTGCATTGGTCGGAGAGTATGTTGTGTTTGTTGTTGTTTGTTGAGCAGTGGTTAATGTTTGTGTTTGGAGAGTGCTGTGTCCCATAGAGAGAAACTTTCTCACTATACGGCAAGTATTAATTATAACTGCCTTTTGTAATTGTATGTATGTGTTTTTGTGTAGTTCAAGTGTATGCAGACTGTTGTGAAGTGTTGTTGGTATGACGCCTATTGAGCTTAGTATCACCGGAACGACAACAACTGTTGTCATTTTCCATTGATTCCTCAGGTCGACAGCTAGATCGGTGTATTTTGTTAGTTTTTCAGTGTGTGTAGATTGAAGGTTGTGTGTGTTGGGTACTGCAATGTCTATGAGGAATGTGGTTTTTGTGTGTTTGTGTATAAGTGTAATGTCTGGCCTGTTGTAATGTACCGCCTTGTCTGTGATAATTGTTCTATCCCAATATAATTTGTGCGTGTTGTTTTCGAGAATTGAAGATTATTATTATTATTATTATTATTATTATTATTATTATTATTATTATTATTATTATTATTATTATTATTATTATTATTATTATTATTATTATTATTATTATTATTATTATTATTATTATGATTTAAATTTGATATTAACGTATTCATGCCTGCCAAGGAGGGAGAGAGGATACAGGATTTACACCCCAGAGCCTCCCATCTCCTTGAGAGACATAAATCTTCACAAGGCAGCTACGTCTTTTGAAGAAAGTTCACTGACTTGTGGCCGTGTAGTCTGTACGTCCGTCAGTCCACGCGACGTCTGTTGGTCCGTCTGTTTTCCGAGTCGGTGGTACGTAAGTCTGTCTAATGTCCTGGTCAAACAGGCTCCGTCCCTGCACCGCAGCGATGTGGAACCTACTAAAAGAAAGAAAAGAAAAGAAAAAGAAAAAAGAAACTTCAAGGGCTGTTACTTGAAGACAGTCTGATGCGATCTCAATGTACGAAGGGTGCCTATAATGACAGCCTTCTGCATAGAAGAAATAAGGTGACGAAGATGAGACCTGCAGACCGGAATTTGAGATAGATTCGTCTCGAGAGTGGGACGAATTCCGCCTAGGCAACCGATAATGAGGACAACCATTTTGACTGAGTAGCCAGGGTGTAGTTGTCGTAGTTCTTGTAAGAGATCAAGATATTTAGTCCGTTTTTGCTCCTCCTTCGTGACTATGTTCGTTTCTGCAGGCGCAGAAAACTCGATGACGTACAGTGTCTTAGATAAGATATCCTGGAGCACTATATCAGGCTTAGTAGCAGAGAGCTGCCTGGTAGTTGGGAACGAGAAATTCCAGAAGATAATGCATTTATCGTTCTTGACGACGGACTCGATCTCGCCTGGAGCATATGGTAGGACTGGCGTAGGGTCCACTTCATACTTGTGTCTCAAGAAGTAGTACAGCACGCGGAGGGCAGCGTTATGGCGATGTATGTAGGTGTTCGTGGCATAAGAAGGACATGCCGAGATGAGGTGCATCAGCGTCTCCGGCTGAGATTTGCACGCTCTGCACATAGTGGTGGAGACTGCTTCTTTACATACATACTTTTGGTGAGTTAGCGTCGCTACCACACCATCTTGGGCAGCGATGATAAAGCCTTCTGTTTCGGAATTGAGTCCAGCTGATCGAAGAAAAGAGAACGTAAGATCAACGGAAAGACTACAGGTGTCTAGATGACGGTAGAACATTCCCTGATGGTCACGATTCCGATGATCTTCGAAGAGGGAGCGTATTTCAGCTCGTTTCACAGCTGAACGAAGTCGAGATTTGGAGAGAAGGACCACGTTATCATCAAGATCACTTTATTTCGTTTCGTTTCGAACTGTGATCACAACGAAAATTTGGTCATAGTCTACTTTATCGTTTCGTAATTCTGAGGTGGCTTTAGTGAATGGCCACACCAACATGCAAAGAATGTGAAGGTGTATACCTAGGACATGCACGAAGAAATTTTTACAAACGAAGATTGAGACATCTGGACTGTCAGATTAAAGTAATCGGATTCAATATAGGCAAATCACTTGCTCGAAAACAACCACAAGCCGGATAACATCATAGAGGTACTAAAGCAAAAAAAACTAGATATTTTAGAAGGATAAGAAATTTACAAATACAAGAAGAAAACCCGTAAAAGCTATTAAACGGTCAGGCAGACTTCTCAAACCATAAACTTTGTCAGCGCTATCAACAGAGGACGATTGAAATTTTCAAGTATTCTAAACCTTTGTTGGCAATATTTGAGAGGATGAAACTCTTTTTCCTCAGTCTCATACCTTAACTAAAACGATCCTTTTGTTGATTTAAATACTTGGACCAGTTCACATATTTTTTACAAGATTTTAATTTATTTTGTCACCTAATAGCTAATTAAACTCCTTGTATCAATTTAGGAATAATTTTAATAAATTCAAAAACAAAATTTTATTCATAATTATAATATTTTGACAGTTCAAATTTTTTAAATTATTTACGTAAGAACATGAAAGATATGAATTTCATATTATTCTATGAACTTGTTTGTAAAATTACATATAATTAGCGGGAACAGCGTTATTCTTCACAACATCAAGATGGACTAGTATCCGAAACATATGTCCTGTAATAAAAAAAAAAACTTTAGCTGGAAAAAGCTTAGCTTACACATTTAAGTATTTTGTAGTGAACAATTTATATCACAAAAAAACTATTTGTTTTATTGACGTTTAAAAAATTTCTGAAGTGCTTGATTGCCTGGTAAATCGCTGTAAGCTCTCTGTCGTACGCACTATACTTGATCTGTGCTGCGTTGAATTTTTTTGAAAAGAACGCTAATGGTTGAAAACCCTCTTTGTGACGTTGTTGGAATACAGCACCCATTGCGGAATTGCTTGCGTCGACGTGAATGGATAGTGGTTTACACGGATCAGGGTGTGCGAGTGTTGTACAGTTTTAAGTTGTGCGAAGGCGTTATCGGCATCGTTGTTCCAACTGATTGGACGGTTGTCGTTTTTCTTTGCGTTGCGCATAAATTTAAATCAGTGGTGCTTGATTTGACGCAGCATTTGGTAGCTGTCGACGATAAAAATTGATTATCCCCAAAAATCGACGGAGTTTGGCGATAGTTTTGGGTTTAGGATAGTCGACGATAGCTTGAATGCGTGCTGGATGTGGTTTTATGCCGGTTTGTGATACTAGAAAACCGAGGAATGAAACTTCACTTTTCCCGAAATCACTCTTAGCGATGTTAATGGAAATTTTGTGCTCGTTAAGACGTTGGAATAATGCGTCGAGATGCTTCATGTGTTGTTCTTCGTTATCGCTGGCGACCAGGAAGTCGTCGATATAAATAAAGACGAAATCTAAGCCGCGTAAACATTCATGTATATAACGCTGAAAGGATTGAGCTGCGTTGCGGAGTCCGAATGGCATAACGATGAACTCAAACAAACCGAAGGGTGTCGTAATAGCTGTTTTCGGAAAATGGTCAGGATTGACGGGAATATTATGATATGCTCTGACGAGGTCTATTTTTGAAAATATGGTTTTGCCGTGTAGGAAGCTGGTAAAATCGTAAATATGTAGGATTGGATATCGATCGGGTATTGTTTTGGCATTCAATGCTCGGTAGTCGCCGGTAGGTCTCCAAGTTCCATCCTTTTTCTGGACCATATAGAGTGCGCTAGCCCATTGACTTTTTGAAGGCCGACATATTCCCAGTTCCATCATTGTTTGGAATTCTTTTTGTGCCATTTTAAACTTGTCAGGGGCAAGACGTCTGGGTCTAGTCGTAACAGGTGTGCCACGGGTGTCGATGAAGTGAAAAATGCTTTCGCTCACTGCGCGATTCGCAAAATTTGCCGGTTTAGTTATGCTGGGATATTTTTGCAGAAGAACTGCATATCGATGGTTGCGATCAATAGTTGAAATGGCTGAGGTGATGGCCCGAGTTTGGCTGCGTAGTTTTGTGTTAAAAAGCTGTTGTTGAATCGACAAGTCTACGATTTTTGATGTCGACCATGAGATTGTGGAAGGAGAGAAAGTCAGCGCCGATGATTAGAGCGTCAACGTTTGCAACTGTAAAAGTCCATTTAAATGTTCGGCGAAGTCCCAAATCTATCTGTAAGGTCTGTTCGCCGTATGAGTTGTTGATTGTTGTTCTATTTCATCATTCTGCTTGTGACTTCTGAACTGGCCGGTTGTGTGCTTCTAAATATACATCGTAAAATATATCACATTTTTGTTTTTTTTTTGTTTTTGAAACAATTATTGATTATATGATATTAATATACTTAAATTCAACTTAAAAAAAAAAAAAAATTAATATTTAATATTTTTTATTAATACTGCCATTATTAATATTTAATAAATAAACTTGTTATTAATAAATTTGTTTATTGGCCCTGTTTGTTTGTCGTGTTACGTAGTCAACCGCATATTTTTATTCAAGATAAGTACTTAGTTTTAATTTCAATAAACTTTATTTTAATATTTTTAATTAAAACTTTTCTGTTTTTATATTTTAGAAATTAAACAGAATGAAGAAATGTACTTTTCCGATTTTACGACAGACAAGAAGTGCCATTAAATCCTCCACACAACCGGCTCCAGATAATAAATTAAACATTAGTTATAGTACTATTATTGTTGAAGACGATGCAGATGGTAGATTAATAAAACATGACGAAGTTGTAATGGATCTTCGAAATAAATTAGTTCAGATGCAGAATGCTAATAAGGAGTGTGAACAGAAAATAATGGACTTAGAAGCCACAATAAAAGAGTAAAATTCAACTATTGAATTTTTAGATAAAAAACTTGATTTGTATTTAAATAGTAAAGTAACTGTAAGTAGTGTAGGTTCCCAAACGGAGGAAATTCAGAGAATTTGTGCTGCTACGCAATCTGAGATCAGGGAATTGGAGATGGTAGAGTCATTCATGCAAACTGAAATAAATATAGTACACAATGTAATTGACGTGTGCCCTCCGTTTGATGTTTCTAACGAAAGCATTCATTCGAAAAATGTTGAAACGCAACTACTAGAAGTATCTTACCAGGTTGATAATAATAAAAGTGGCTCTAGCTCTGTCAATATTCATAATATAGAACAAAAAAATAACAAAATAAAATTAGTTAAAAAATCGAAAATATCTTTGAAAAGAGCAAAAGAAAAAGTAAGTTTGCCAGCGTAAGTAGTGGGTTATCATCTTCAAATATGACGAATGAAGTCTCTAATTCAAGTACTAATGTTACCCCTCGAATTACCCCTCGTGTATTAATTGTATCTGACCAAATTGGTAAACAAATGTCTATTTCTTTGAGAGAATTGTTGCCTCACAACTTTTCGGTTTTCGCTTTAATTAAAAGTCATGATACTCATGAAAATATTATTAAAGCCGTAAAAGAACAAGTAAATAGTTTTACGAAATCGGATCACATAATTGTTATGCTTAGCTCATACCATGTGGCTTCAAACAATGAAAACGACATTGATATTAAATACTTGAAAAAAAATTTACTTGAACTATTGAATATCACGAAAAATACAAATCTTATTCTGTCCACACTGTCTTTTAGAAAAGGCATAAACGAATTCAATGATATGATTTTCAATATTATTCAGTTTATGGAAAATGAATTATTTAGATGCACCGATACTTTAACTTTATACACTAACAAACATTTGATTTTAAATACTGACTTCCACAAAAATGGTAAAGATATTAATTATAGTGGTACACGTCGGTTAGCACGAACTATTAGAAAATACATTACACAAGAATTGAACGACGATCGTATACTCCGTCTGAAAGAAGCAAATGCCGTTAAAAAATTCCTGACAAAAATATACCCCAGTTTCCTTCGACAACTGGTTGTACAAAAACTGTTCCGATTTCTAAAAGAATAAAAATGAATAAATTAAAAATCTTACTAGACAAGCTTCTAAAAGTTCTCAAGTAGTAAATCCCAACTTGCTATCAAGATCTATTTTGCACGGTAAATACTAGCAGTTTGAGAGCCAATCATCTTCACTTAGAGGAATTTGTTGCGAATAAGTTCACTATACAACCCAGTTTTGTCTGCTTAACAGAACACTGGCTAAATGAGGATGAATTGAGTTTTTATCCGAGTAAGAATTATGCTCCCATATCATACTTTTGTAGAAATGATTTTAAGAATGGCGGGTGTCTAATTTTAACTTCGAACAACTTTGTTGGAAAAATAAAAGTAAAAGAGAATCTGAATAATTTAAGCATTGAAAAAGTTTTTGAATGCGCAGCTATCGAAGCTTCTATTGAAGATAAGTCAATTGTACTAGTTTGTATTTATAGACCACCTAGTGGTAATATTGAAACGTTTTTTAGTAGATTGGAACAATGCCTTAATATTATTAAAAGCGAAAAGAAACACTTTGTGGTTTGTGGTGATTTTAATATAAATCAACTAGGTATTCAGGATGAGAAGGTTAAGACATTAGTTAATTTGTTAACAACTTTTGACAGTAAATTGGCAACTACTGATAAGCCAACAAGAATTACTACAAGCTTTTCCAGCTTGTTAGATAATTTTTCGTTAATTTACCAATCTTCTGTGCTTATGTGGACGACTGCGCATTTTCCGATCATGACGCCATTATTCTGCAATTTAGTGCTTTGAAACGACAATCTAAGAAATGTAAAATAATTCAAAACCGTCATTTAGCTCAGGAAAATCTTGTTAAACTCAACCGGCATTTGGAAACGGAAAAATGGGAGTTAGTCTTTGAGAGTAATGATATTAAAAACAAATTTAATAGTTTTTTAAACACCTTCGTGTACTACTATGATTTGGCATGTCCTTCCTCAAATGTTAGAATTTATAATAATTCCAGACCTGAATGGATTACCCCTGGTATCATAAAATCGTCCCAAAACTTGAAAGTACTCAATATTCGGAAAAAAACGGCAAAAAAATAAAAATTTCTTAAATTATGTCAAAAAGTACAAAAAAATATACAAGAAAGTTATTACAATGGCCAAGAAAATTTCCTTGACCAAAAAACTAAAGAACACGAATAACAATCCCAAAGTTGTATGGAACATTATAAAAAATGAAACTTTAAACATATCTAGGGGCATTAAACGCATAAGTATAAATAAAATTCAAATATGCGCCCCTATGTCCATGGTCGACACTTTAAATGAGTGTTTTATTAATTTGGGCTCTGATATTGGTCAGGATAATAACGCCAAAAACATAATTGAAATAAAAAATTTTGAAAAAACTATTTTTATTGATGAAATCGATTCCCGTGACATAGAACAAATTATTGGAAGAATGAAATGCAAAGACTCCATGGACTACTTAGGCATTTCCAGTAATGTTTTAAAATCGGTAAAAACCTTATTGGCTCCTCTAGTCGAAATTGTTAATTGTATGTTGAGGGAGGGAATCTTTCCTGATCGTGGCAAATTAGCACGAATTGTACCCCTTCAAAAGAAATCCAATAACATGGATGTCAGTAATTTTCGTCCGATATCATGTTTACCTATCTTTAGCAAAGTTCTAGAGAGAGTTATATTTAATAAAATTTCAAATTTTCTAACTCGGTTCAACATATTGACACCCGATCAATTTGGATATCGAGAAAATACAAGAACTACAAATGCAATTTTTGCCGTCACGGATCATATTCTCACGAAAATTAAAGAAGGTTTTAAAGTAGCCTCTTTATTTTTTGATCTTTCTAAAGCCTTCGATCGCGTGAATCATAATTTACTCCTCTCTAAAATTTATGCATATGGTATTCGTGGCCAATGTTATAAAGTGATAGAGTCATATTTATCTAATAGAGCTCAATTTGTTGAATTAAACATGGACGGAGATACTTTCAAGTCAAGTTGGGGTGCAATCAGGTCAGGAGTCCCACAAGGGTCTATTCTTGGGCCATTGCTGTTTCTCCTATTTATTAATGACTTGCCAAATTCATTTAGTAAATTATTTTGTAAAGTGCACTCTTTGCCGATGATACGACCATCGTTGTTTCACATAAAGATACCGATGAGCTTATGAAAGTCATTAACAATGTACTGGAATTAATGGACAACTGGTGCCATGAAAACGATTTGCTTCTACAGCAATTGTGTGTTTTGGTGGTGGAGTCACCTTTACGCATAATCTGTTGGTAAGTAAAACGACATTTCTAGGAGTTGAAATAGATTCAGGAATGAATTGGAAATCTCGTATTGAGCAGAGTGTGCTTTCAATTAAGAGCGTTATGATCAAGAGTTGACGAAAAGACACTACTCTCAGTTTACTATGCAAATTTTGCTTCAAGTATGACATATGGCATAGTAATATGGGGTGCTTCAGTAAATGCCTCAAAAATATTTAAAATACAGAAAAGAGCAATTAGAATTATTTTTAACTTAAAAAATACTGAAATTTATAAAATATTCTTTCTGAACAACAGAATACTGACATTTCATTTTTGAAATTTTTTTTTTCATTTCATAATGACATTATATTTTTGAAATCTACAAATTTTTTATCCAAAACAGAAATGTGTTCGAAATTAATATAAATCAGGACAATCGTTATATGATTCGAAATCCATCTGAATATGTTCATCCCAGGTGTAAATATTCATTTAAAAAAAAAAATACGAGGTATCTTGCAATTGTTTTTTATGGTAAAATCAGTAAAGGGTCAACCGTTAATGACATTATGAGAGATAATAGAATGGCTCCGATCAATGCAGTTCATAGTTACCTGCAACAGCAGTGTTTCTATTCATTGGAGGAAGGACTAAAAAGTAATTTTTAAACTTAGTGTATGTATTAAGTTTAAGTTTATGTTTATTTTAGTTTTTTAAGTTTTTAAGTTTATGTATTTATAATTTTTAATTTCTGACACTTTCCATGTTGATCTTTAATCACCGGAATTCGATAATTTTCTATTAATTGATTAATTAATTAATTAATTTATTTTTTAATTAAATGAAATTTACCGTGGAAATTTTTTTCATACACCGGTAATCAATTTTTTTACTTTTTTATTATATAACATGTACCGTGAAAATTTTTATACACCGGTATCAATATTTATTTTTTTAGTAATACTTGACACTTTCCGGTAGATTTTTTTTTTATCACCGGAAAAAGAAATTTAATTAATATATTATTTTTTGTTTTAAGTAAACAAATTTAATATTTATTTTTTTCTTAGACATTTTTACTTTTACGGATGTCAGCTATCCTACTCGTGAGTTTTTGATGGTTTTCCACGATGTTTAAGGTGAATACCGGGATAGTCTACGAAAATTCGGCCATCACCGCATTATCTTTTATTTTTTTTTTTACATGATTTTTTTTTTGTCGAATATTATGTATATCGAAAGAGAACGAATAAAATATTATTATTATTATTATTATTATTTGCTGCGTATAGCTTGAATTCGGCTGGAGCATGGTAGACTTTGTTTTTGGCTGGTAGCACGCTGATGTCTGCTCCTGTGTCAATCAGGAAATTGTAAGCGGTTGATCGGTCGAAAATGAATAGGCGACGCTGAGGTTTGAGGCCTGGGTCACTGGTCGCCTATAGTGACTGGCTTTCTCGTTTTCCGATTGCTGTACTTGACCCGAAAAGCGACATGGTGATTGGCATTTTCGGGCTTTGCTTCTGAAGCGTCTGTGGTAGTAGCATATGTCGGGCGATGGTGATCGGTATCGTGACTGATAGTTATTGCGTGAACGAGATCGTGAACGACTTCGATTGGATTTTAACCGTCGAATCTCAGCTGTCAACTCGTGTATTTGCTGTCGTAAATCGCCTGTAACCTCTGAGCTGCTTGTAGTTGGACTGTTAGTAACGGGTGCCAGCGAATGGTTGACAGGTGCAGCGTCGAGTAGTTTGTCCGCCATTTCGGCGATCTTATTTAGGCTGTCTGAGCTGATGGATAGAATTTGCTTAGCTGAACTTGGAAGTCGGTCGAGGAACATTGGTTTGAGGAATTCGTCGCTGATGTTGGCACCTGCTAGGGCACGCATTCGTCGTAGGAGTACTGTGGGGTTTGGATCACCCAGCTCCAGTTCAGTTAGAAGCGTTCTCACCCGTTTGTTGTCTGAATCCGAAAACTCATTGATCAATCTTTGCTTGAGCGTTTCGTACTTGTTTGTCAGTGGTTTGTTGTCGAAAAAATCCTGTATGCTCTCGAAAACCGATCCGTCGATGGCGGCGACAATGAAGTTGAACTTGGTCAAGTCGGTTGTAACGCCGCCCGTGAAAAAAGTTTCTCTACTTGCCTGAACCAGATTTTGATGTTTTTGTCCCAAAACATTGGAATTTTGACAGAAGTTTTGGCCAGGCTGACGCATTATTTAACTCAGCCTGATTGTTTTCGTCGTCGGGCATTGTTGTCGTTATTTGATTCGGATTGTTGCAGCTTTAGTTGTTGCGCTTGTAGTAGTCGGGGTCACTAATTTGTAGTGAACAATTTATATCACAAAAAAAACTATTTGTTTTATTGACGTTTAACATATTTCACTACAATAATTGATTCACAAGAGCTTGCACTATTTTCGATTGTTAACTTGATTAAAATGAACTTATATATTGTACTGTAGTTAACTTGAAGAGTCTGTATTGTTATCTGACCGTATCGCACGCTGTGCGTCGTTTATATAGTTACAGTCAATTATTACCGTAGAGTCTAGCAAATTCTAGAACATTCACGTGTAATCTATTGCATGTATTTTACTTGTATATGATTTCTATCTCTGTTTGAGTAATATAAATATAGTAATATAAAAACGATATTGTTTTTTTTTTTTTTTTTAGAATTGTCTAGAATTCTAGAGTATGGTTGACTAACCATTGCGAAAAAGTAATTAAGAAAGATATGAATACAAAGTGTATTCATATCTACAGTGTTGATATGTAGTGTTGTCCTACAATTTCAACATGCACCTGAGATATTTTTCATATTTCAACGGATTAAGTTAAGTTAAGCGAGGATTTGATTTTTAAGTACCATTAACTAATACGGTTTCATATATGGCGTCAACTTACGAGTTTCTAGCCCAAGGTAAGATCGTAGGCATGGTTAGTCGTAGGCATTCGATTGTATTGATCCGAACATTTTCTTAAATAATTGTATGAAGTTGGGTTTTCGCGCACCTCAAACCAGGTTTTTGTGTATTTCTTAAATAATAGACACCAAAGAATTGAAACAAGTTATAAAAGATATTTATTTATTTCGATTGGTAGAAGACAGTAAAGAGTGTACCTCCAGGAAGAGCTTTAGGCCCAGAGCTGTTTTACCCGTTTATATAAGCATCTTACCATCGTATATTTTAGATTGTATGGATTAAAAATTCTTTTTGCTTATAGCATACTGATGAATGAAAATAATGAATCGGCCTACGGCTAAGAATTCTAATAATTGAAAGTTAAAAAATTTTGTTTCAATTACCATAACTAGGGGATAGGTATTATTCCCACCTCATCAAGCAAGACATAATTTTAAGGTGGTGCATTTGACAGTGATAAATTTGACTTTGGAAATCTGACATAGATTTATTATGTGAAATACTAGCTTAAGTTTGTTTTTAGATTTGAATAATGAAGTTTGTTATAAGCCCTTTATTTTCTATTTATTATTGAAACCTCTACTCGATGTTGTTCGGAAAATTGTGAAAGGCTCTAAGGCTATTAGAATTGTATTTGGTCTAAAAAAAAAACTGACAGTTGCAGATAATTTTACTGTAGTGTTTATTCACTGAAAATGGTAATATTTTTCAAGCAGAATAGAATATATTTTAGAGACGAGATTTCGCGTAACCTTACTACAGTTACAAATTTGTCGACTTAGGATCTCGAAACCATGTAATTTGTCGGTATAGTTAATTTACAAGCTGTGAAACAATTAACTCTTTAATGGAGAGGTATAATTTAGTTTCGTCACTGCAGTAGACTGCAAGTGTTGCTTCGGATCATTCTTTCTTTTAAAGACCCTTTTTCTTCCTTTTAAATTTGTAGATAAGCACTTTATTTGATTAGGTGACATACGAATTGTATTGCATAGATTTATGTATATTTTTTTATATGTGCTCTTTTGTGAGGATTTTTAGTCCGTACATATTTTATTTCTCAGTTGAATTAATAGTAAATTGTACATTAAATTTTTTAATATGATATTTGTTGATAATTACATCATATATCTATTGAACTGGGAAAATTATTTACTTACCTTGTGTATACTCTATTTAAGTACCATTTGAATTCCACAACCTTATCCGAACCACTCAATGGGTGATACTTGAGAGAAGTTTGATCTTTAGTATAGAGTGCCGCCTATGCTACTTATAGTTTTTCATTAGGTTTGGTAAAAGTCCGGGTTCGAGTGTATTTTTTTCAATTCTCTCTTTAATTAAAAATTACTAGACAAGTATTTGTCAATAATTAGTTTACGAATGTATGTAACATATTATATATCAAAATTAGTCGAACAGACCATGATGTAAATATTGTGTGCATGATTAAATGTGAACAACAATAATAAGTAATAATAATAAATAAAGTGGATAAACAAAGTAAAAATTCATTGAGTTGAAAAAATTGCATTCGTGTCTAGAACTCGAATAGCCTAATTGGTAGGGCGCTTGACATGAATCCAAGAAGTCCGGGTTCGAGTCCTGGTTCGAGTGTATTTTTTTCAATTCTCTTTTTAATTAAAATTACTAGACAAGTATTTGTCAATAATTAGTTTACGAATGTATGTAACATATTATATATCAAAATTAGTCGAACAGACCATGATGTAAATATTGTGTGCATGATTAAATGTGAACAACAATAATAAGTAATAATAATATTGTTTTATGTCGAAAACCGCCCTAGCTTAAAGACCGTTATTAAAAACTGTCTTACTTCACTAAACTACAAATATCTATGCCTAAAATCGCTTAAATTTAATTTTTAAAACAGATTGAAAGCTGATCAAATTAGTCAAGATTGAAAGAAAAAAACCGTTTCCTATCCTAGTTTACTCTATAGAGCACTTTAAAGGTGAGGTTTTCTTTTTTCAAAATTATAAATTCCCTAAAAAGCATGCAATGGCTGAAAAGTGCACTCTTGCAGATTACTCTTCAGTAAAAAGTCTTGCAGTCTTGAAAAAAATGAAATCACATTTTTTTAAATAGCACAAACATTTATTGAACGGGCGTGACTTTAAAGGAAATCGTTCAATTTGAGCGTTCGTTTATTGTTTCCAGTAGTATATTTGAAACAAAATATTGTATCCAATTACGTATTATTCAAAATCTAAAAAGTTATACTAATTCATTACTTAGCCACTCGATTGAATATTGACGAAATGACTTTTTAAATACCTGAAATAATTTTAAAACATAAACAGTAAATGAACTTTATTAAAAAAAAAAAAAAATAGAAGACATATTATGCCAATAATACAGTGAAAACTTATTTATACAAATTAAAAATAGTATGGTATGTTTACGAAAATTAGTTATAATTTTCATTCAAGTAACTTTATCTACCTGTTAAAGTTATTATTATCATTATTATTATAAGTTAAAATTACTTCATTTAAAGTAGGTAACGTATTTTGTACAACTAACACTTAGGTTCATCTAAAATGATCTGTTGTGTTTCTATTAAACGGAACATACACATTAGTTAGGTATAGAAGGTATGGTTCTTAGAGATATTTATGTATCACTGCATAAATTATGCAATGTATGTATGTATGCATCTTCAACCAAGAATCATTGGTAATGCCCTGGATAGACGAGACCCGTGTTGGAAACCAGCACATTAAGCCAATATTCTACTAAACTGGTTCAGTTTAATTAAGTTTCATGACAAAAGGCCATTACTATGTGCACAAGGATATGGAATTCAATTCAGTCTGATTGAAGTGACATGTGTGCAGTCAACAAGTAGGAGCAGACCAGTTACATACAAAATAGTACTCATGATAGTTTTATGTGCTGGATTCAAATATTGGCCTCCTGTGTACGAGGAAGCTGAAAATTGTTCATAGCGTAGAGTTTAAGCGAATATTAAAGATACTTAATGGGCTGGCGGAGATTTTCAATGTAATATGACCCAGTTCCATTTTTCAAATTTTACTATTTTATATAATAATAATAATAATAATAATAATGAGGTTTAACCTCCGTTTCTCTGACATATACGCCTATAACAGAGGCCACCCACATCATTATTTGTGAATCTTTATTTATTTAATTACAAATTATATTTACAATTACATTTTTGATGTGGGTGGAGTCGGTTACTACGTTCTTATCTAAGCGACGACAGTGTGATCAATTCTGTACTCCCATTAATTATAATTGTTCACACTGCCGCTGATTCGAACCCGCAACCTAAGTCTAAGTAAACTAACGGCCTATAACTAATGCCTTAGACCGCTCGGCCACTTAGCCTCTAAACTATACTATTTTATAGATAAGATACCTACTATGTTAGGAAAATATATACATTTCAAGTCTACCAGTTTGAGAATTGTTTTGAGATCTCCTGGATCACTACCCTTTAATTTTTCAGCGTATGTGAGTGCGTATAACACATGTTTAGTGAACGCTCTACAAGTCAAATCATTAAGCTGTTGATAACTACTTAAATAATATGTGCGGTATGGGTGTGGTAACGACATGGTGATTTTTATTTCTTTTTGATCTGATACAAGATCATTCGGATTCATGGGTACCATCTCTGATATATTACCTTAGTTACGTTAACCAGTGACCCTCAAAAAGTGGACTTCAAGTCATCAATCAACTTCTTTAATATTTTTTCCACGATTCAGCAATCATTCATATGAATGAGCAAGCTCTTACATTGTTGGTGCATCATCTAAACTCAACAAATTGTTTATTATTTTGATTTATATATTTTATTATTCCTTGACTTTTTTTATGTTTTAACGATTTGAATTATTGAGAAAATATTGAAATATATAAACAAATAATAGATAAAATTTTGATATTTGCTTTCTTTATGACTTTTAAGATTTAAATGCAAAAATCTTGATTACGGAATGTCAAGGAGAAGTAGAAATTTAATAAATTCTTATTTCGAGGGTTCTTCATTATCAAAATTTCCAAATTTCTGGCGGATGATATCCAATTGCGGTTCACTAAAATGGAAATACTATTTTCTTTATGAAATGTGAATGATGAACGAAATATAATAGAGCTTCTTGCTACATACAAACCCATTTCTTGATCAGGTCAGGGAGATCATAGCACCTACATCCTCCTGAGCAAATTGGTTTTCAGCTTTTAAAAATTCTTGTTTGGAAACGTTTGCCCTTTTTCATCAAAACCCCCTCCTAAAATTCCGTTCACTAAATCAAAACTATTATTACTGTCCAGAAAACCTATTCGTGAGTATTATTTGCTTATGCTCGACACACAAAGTCAGCTTGAATTCGTCACTCTTGGAGATGCCGTTGAACTAAAAGATAATGTCAGGTTAACGAATAAAATTGATAACATTATTCATTTAGCAAATAACAATTGTACTATTCTTGTTTTAGATCAGAAGATATAATAATTTTCAAGCCGTTACAGTATCCTAAAGCAAGCTAAAAATTTAAGAGATCATGTAAATGTAACAGATGTCAATGGATAATGTATTTAGCTAGCAGCATTCGTTTTTGATCTCTATATAAATTGTATGTTCGTTTCAACATTTCAAATATAATAATACCAACAAATACAATACACGCTCACAAAATGGGCTATTTATTTAACGGTACGTATCGTCCTAACTCTGGGGTATAGTTACGATGCTAATGGTATCCGAATATTTTACTACACACCACAAATTTATATAAATATACATAAATAAACATATATACAGTCTCCCACAAAAATATTTAGACCCCATTGTCCTTACTGGAATTGGCAGCCATTTTATTTTACATCAATATGGCAGTATAATTCCAGTTAGTTTTCAATATTTGCATGTTAAACTATAAACAAATTAAAACAAATAGTCCAACAAATTACCTTGAAAAATGATACAATTTTCTACGGATAAAAATATTATATTTTCCAAATTCTCCACCTTCAACTTGAATTAAAACAAAGTTCGTTCATTTAAAATGATATATTTATTGTTCTGTAACAGTCATTATTTTATCAAATCATTCATAATTTTATCAAATCATCATTTTACAAGTGTTGACTCTTTTTGTTTATAAATAGTTTAAACCTCGGAAGCAATTGAAATAATTTATGTGAAATAAGAGTACAAAATTTCCAGAAATGCAACCAACCGTTTTAAACATAACTTGATCCTGTTAATGTCTATTGAATAACAAATACAAGCTTTAATTATTCAGATTAGTTTTATAGGGAATAAAACTTTGTCTTAAGCTTTGCTTTTATTCGAAGCCTCTTGGAAGGTATAGATCATCAATACTTTCATATTGTATATTTATCACAATTACTTAAATAGTTCTGAATAAATGTATTTTGTTATGTTATCATCATCCACCGTAAATGGCAATGCACTAGAAATTCTTTTTCGATTTTTAAAAATTTCAATTTGTTTTCTTAATTTTATAAACGAAAAAGATGTCCCAATAAATAAATGACAAAAAAAAAAATAATACAATCATTGATAACATCAAATCGGCGGGTTTATCTTAATTGTGTATACACAAATAGATTTAGATTAAACTAACTACCAACATTTGTAAGGTTCCTCTTATTTCCCCAGAATATCGGGGGGCTCAGCTAACAAAATAGATTACTAGACAATATATTTGTCAATATTTAGTTTACGTTGTATTTATCATATTAAAAACATCAAATATATTCGAATAGACCGTGATGTAAATAAATATGGTATGTGTGATTAAGAGTAAACAAAAAACAAAAAGTAATAATAATAAACAAGTGGATAAACAAATTAAAAAATTCAATGAGTTGAAAAATTGCATTCGTGTCTAGAACTCGAATAGCATTATTGGTAGGGTGCTTGACATGAATCCAAGAAATCCGGGCTCGAGCCCTGGTTCGAGTGCATTTTTTTCAATTTCTTTCATTAAGATTACTAGACAAGATATTTGTCAATATTTATGTTACGATGTATGTTTCATATTAAAAACATCAAATATAATCGAATAGACCATGATGTAAATAAATATCGTATGCATGATTAAGAGTAAACAAAGAAACCGAAAGTAAAAATAGATTAAATATGTAAACCGAACAATAAAATATGTACATACATTTAATGAAGCCTAAGCGGTACTTAAAGGATTATTTTTCATTCAAACGTCAAGTAAACTGGTAATTTAATGTGACAATTTTTTCAGCCCTGGTGCCGGATTACTATATACTTGATAAGCGTACAGTTTCAGCTAATCCGAAATGTCTTTTGAAAGCTCATGGCCATATCTTGATTTTTTAGATGACAAATCATGAAATTTTGGGTACACGGTTCCATTTTTGATCAAATTGTATAGGTATATAACTTATGGAAAATAATAAGAATACCAATTTTGGGTTTATACCATAAGTTTCAAAAATAACTAGTAACAAAAGTCAAAAAAACTAGTGAGAAATCTTAGTCACCAAAATATTGGAGAATTATATCAATCATTTTAAACCCAAACATGATCAATGGTTTAAATAATGGCAACTTCTGCCAAAGTTTTTTTTCAGTTCAATGAAAATTTCAAGTTGCAAGGACGAATATTTAAAAATGAAAAACATAAAGTTTTTTGCTTTGTTACCTTCTCAGTAGAAAATATCCAGAACTTACTGATATATACAAACAAGTTCAATCTAACTAAAAAGCACTTATTAAATATAAAACTGCGATCATATTCTAAATAAGATCAACCAGTTATAATACCAAATGTGACTGAAATATTCTTGGGGATGGACTTACAAACAGTCCATGTAGGTCGATTGAACTTGAACATTTAAACACGAATTGCAGTGACGCAAAAACCGTTACTAAATATTTCATTTAATCTGTGAAGTCTATAAGTCATTTAGAATCAGATTATGAAGAAGGGTTTCTAATCCATTCTATTTAGGGATTGTAACATCAGGTGAAATTGCTGGAATATTGAAGCAAATGAAGAACTTTAGAGGAATGGAATTTTTCGGAATGAATAAAAAATTTCAAACATCATACCGATTTCAAAAAACCCAAAACCTAGGAAATGAATCAATTATCGTCTGATCTAGTTGCGACAATAGATTTCCAATAAAATTTGAGTATGCGTTTCTTCACTCTGAGTGTCAACACGGTTTCTGTAAAGGTAAATCAACAGAAAGTATTATTCGTTTGTGAATTCTTTCATTGAATCTATTGATCGGGGAAAACTTACGCGTGGCATCCTGTGCGACTTAAGTCATACATTTTACATTATGCATCACAACATTTGACTCCACAAACTGGAAAGAATGGATATCCGGGGTGTGGCAAATGAGTGGTTTGAAAGCTACCTTAGTGGCCGATGGCAATTTATTTCAGTCGAATATCAAAGATCATAACTAGTAATATTGCAAAATTTTCTGTTCCACAAGGGCCGATCTTAGGTCTAATTCTTCTTATATTATACGTTAACGATCTTCCATTGCATTGCAGCAGAGATGAATATTTAAACTTCTTCAAGCTCCGTTACAAAATAAAATCTAAGCTCGAAGGCATTTTTGCAACCTTGGACGACTACTGCTATACAAACTGAATGAAACAAAAAAATATTTTGCCTTCCGGCTTCCGAAGATCGATTAACATTCGATTGATGGTAGTCGATAATGCGGAGGAGTCTGAGATTTTGGGTTTTACAATTAATAGCAATCTTGGTTGAGACTTGCTCGTTCACAACGTTAATACCAATATTTCAAGATACGCCTAAGAGCCATTCCCAATTTAAATAAGGGATAATTTAAGGGGGATCGTCGAGTTCTGCAAATAAATTATTATTAAAATAAAATATGATCCTCCGCTATATTTCCTCAGCTATATTTTTAACTAAAAACCAAAAAATACTGTGTAATTTAATTTAAAAAATTTTAAACGTTAACAGTTCCTTGCATTTTTATTCATTAAGCTGCAATTTACTTTAAAAATAACACCAGCATTTAAACTGGGAGGTGACTTTCACCATTATTCCCCCAGAGGAGATCCACATTCTGCTATTCCATTACCTAGGCATTAAATATATTTAAGAAAAGTGTAGTTGCTCATTAAATTAAAATAAGGAACCCAATTATATAAAGGCAGCATAAAATTTCAAAATAATTTGAAATGTTTTTTTACAATATTATCATTGTATAATTTGAATGAGTAATAAATGTTTTTAATATATTTTATTTTGACTCTTGATGTTTATATAAATCATTTTTATTTCAAGTATGATTTACGTTCAAATTTTGACTTATGTTTATTTGACGGAACAAACACAATGGTATCGGTCTTTAATGTGTTATGAATTATTATTAATAATTTTATTAATAATATTAATAATAATATAGGTGCATCCTTTGAAGAAGGTTCCCTGGCTTGCGGCCGTGTAGTGTGTACGTCCGTTATTCCAAGTGACGTCCGAAGGTCGCTCTATCTTCCAAGGTGAAAGGTACGTTAGTCTGTCTTGTGTGCCTTTTGTCAGCGATGTGGAACCTAAAAAAAAAAGTAGATAAATTTAATTTAGTAGATAAAGCTGTTACTTGAAGACAGTCTGACGCGCTCATAATATATGAAGGGAGAAAAACCAGAAAAATTTTAAATAAACAGTCACAATGTCGATAAATTAATAGCAAAAACGAATTATAGATTATTTTAAATAAAAAATGGTAACGGGTTTTACAATATTGGTTTCTTTTATTTATTTATTTTATTCTTGCTTTTTAAATTAAATTCCCAATTTTTAACTAAATAAATAGTTGAGTTTAGTTTGCTTTCGCAACTTTCCCGTAATTTCTCTTTATATTCTTCAACAACCTGGATGTTAGAGAACCTTGTAATACATTCACTTTGATGTTCCCACAAGTTCGGCATATTCACGGTGGCTCATAGTTCTTTAATATACAATGTCCAACTAGAGATGTTTTCGATTCTGATTCTTGATTCAGTACATATAAACGGTTATAAATTACTTTTGCAACTCTCGAATCTATTGGGTAGTACCAAAATTTTAAAATTCTCTTACTATAGAAATTTTCAAGTGTGAACAACCACAATCCAGACGAACGATGAAGTCAGGGGTGCACGTAGGTAGATTTAAAATATTGTAGTAAAACTCAATCTCTACTTTTTCTATAATGTGTATGCGTGAAACAGAGCAAATTTCAGAACCATATAACAGAATAGACTGTACTATGGATTCGCAAAGTTTAATGTTTGTTTCCCAACTGTCAGGTTTAGATTTTGATAATATTGATTTAACTTTACCCACCGCCGATAAAGATTTTGATTTTTGTATTCTTGCACATTGTGTAAATTTTCCTGTACTAGAAAACTGTAAACCTAAGTTAATAAAATTTTGGACTCGTTCGATTTCCTCTGTGTTATTCATGAATTTGCTAATGTCTTTAGTCCTGGCAGATTTGTGAAAAACCATAACTTTACTTTTTCTTGTGTATATGTTCAGTTTGTTAGAATTGCAATATGTAAGAAGTAAATTTTATTTTCTTTGTGCATCAGTGTAAGCAGTAGCAAGAATTATCAAGTCGTTTGCGTGGAACAAGGTCATGATATCTAACGATTCGACGATAATAATACCAGTAAAACCGAGATTTATCATATACTCTTCAAAGTCGAATATGAAAAATGAGAATAATAACGGAGACATGGGATTTCTTGTTATACTCCGCTCGTGATGCCTGAGCTCCGTTATGCAAGTTTCTAAGTATTCTAAAAATTCTACCACTTACACCCTGAATAATTTCCCCCATAGATGATTACAGTTAATTGAATCAAAAGCAGACCTGAAATCTACGAATATAGCATATGTGTAACTACCCTTAATTATAAACTGTAAAGATATGTAAGTTATTAATTTATTGAATAAATAACGAGATTGTATTTAATCCTGAAAGGAATATATTGACAAAATTATATAAAAGAATTACACTAAATTTACAAACAAAAACATACCTGAAAGGAATAAATTAAATTACAACGTTATTTAATAGAATGTCCACTAATAAACGTTTATGATTCTAACACAATATAAATTATAAAAATCTTTAGTTCAGGTATGTCAATTGAAACAAAAGTAAACAATTATATCACTATGGAAGTGATAATAATTTACACCTTCCCCCCCGAAGTCATTTTTTGCGAAGTAAAAGGTGACAGCTTACTGCTATGAAAATAATTTGATTCACTTCTTTTCTTGCCACAATCAACTTCATAAAACGAAGATGAAATCCGGCTTAATATTTTAAAAGGCCCAAGGCGAACTTTGTCCATTTTATTGCGATTTAATTTGTTCCCATTCTCTACGTACACAAGATCTCCAATTTCAAATTGAAAAGTTGTTCGATTTTTGTCAACTCTTTTTTTATTTTCCATAAAACTTCTGGATGAATTAATGAAAGCTTGCTGGCGGTCTTCAGCTAAATCACTAGGTGGTTCATATATTGGCGAAATGTTTGATTTCTTGCCTAGGAGCAGATATTGTGGCTCATAGTTAGTAGAGCTATGAATCGTTGAGTTATAATTTTCAACACATTCAGCAGCAATCGTAGGCCATGCTCGTTTATCTCCATCAATAATTTTACACCTAATTCTATTAACTAGAGTTTGATTTAAACGTTCGTTGAGACCATTTGAACTTGCACAATCTATGCTTGTAAAAACAAGTTGGATACCTCTTCTATTTAGGTAATTTTTGAGTTCTACGGAATTTAGTCCAGTATATTGATCGGCAAGAATCAACTTTATTTTATTATTTTTAGCGATCGGATGTATAAGATTTATAAAATCTTTTGCGCATTGGCTTTTTGTAGTAGAAATCCAAGCATACCTGCTAAAATGATCCACTAGTATGTGCATAAATTTCTTTATAGACTTATTTCCGGCAAAACCACCCACTGTATCTATGGACAATATTTCATAGGGTTCTGTTGCAGGTCCAATTCTTGACAATTTTCCAATCAATCTTCCTCGGCGAGTTTTACTTTGCCTACATGTCACACAGCCTTTACAAAAGTCAATGATAAGTTTATCTAAATTTTTGAAATAGTAGTGTTGTCGTATTTTGTTTCTCATTTGTGCAACACCAATGTGACCATAGTGATTGTGCAACTTGTTAATTATTTCAAGGCCTAACTTTTCCGATACAAAAATCCGCTTTCTTCCTTTTAACATCTTAAATATAATATCGTGTCTACGCTCAGTTCCCTTTGCAGTTGTAAGTTCTCTTTGATTTTCATATTGATCCCTCTTTATTTCAGACAATTCTATTAAATTGACCACTTGAATGACATCTTCATTTTCGAAATATTCTAAAACTGGTTGCCGTGATAGTAAATCAGCGATAATATTTTCTTTTCCTTTTTTATATATTATCTGGAAATTAAATTGTGACAAGTAGTGGACCAGATCGCCAAGAATCTCATCAGTTCGTGACTTTGTTCTTAAATTTTCCAATGGTTTATGGTCACTACAAACGAAAAACTTTCGTCCAATAAGATAGTATTTCCAGTATTTAATGGCTTCTTTTATCGCCTTGCATTCTAAATGAATCGTTTCCATTTTCTTTTCTCTTTCTGACAGTTTTCTAGAAAAATAAGCTACAGGGTGTAATAGACCATCTGACTGTGGTTGCCTCAAAGTCGCTCCAAGTCCTTTTTGACTAGCGTCTGTGTCAATGTAAACATCTTTTTCGACATCATAAATTGATAAAATTGGACGGGAACACAGATATTCTTTGATCATGGAGAAGCTGCGTTCACATTCTTCCGTCCAAATAAATTCAGTATTTTTTTTCAGCAATCTGTGAAGGGGCTCAAATTTTTGAGCACTATGATCGATATATTTTATAAAGTAATTTATTGTTCCTAGAACACTTCGAACCCCAGATTTATCTGTAGGTCTTTTCAAATTTTTTATTGCCTTTAAATTTTCTTGTGCTGGTGATATTTTATTTTCTTCAATGTAATGGCCAAGATACTTAACCGATTGGGCTGCAAATTTACACTTTTCGAGCTTTAATTTAAATCCTTCTTCTCCTATTACTTCAAGAAATCTTGAGATATGTTGCATGTGATCTTTCCAATTGCGTGAGAAAATAAGACAGTCATCCATGTAGTTGACGCAAAACTCATCTAGGTTATTTCGTCTTATAATATTTGAAAGTATGCGTTGAAAGATTGCAGGAGCATTTTCAATCCAAAAGGTAATACTTTGAACATAAATTTCCCGTACTTTGTAACGAAAGAAGTTTTCTCACGGTCCTTTTCTTTTAACCTAATACACCAAAAAGCGGAGTTTATATCAACAACAGTAAAGTATTTACATTTCGAAACTTTTTCCGTTATATCATTTATTGTTGGAAATGGGTAGCAGTAGAAGAGTCAAGCCGGTTTCAGCACAGTTTGACCTCAAGTAACCCCACTTTGATGGTACACTTTTCCAAAAAGGGCAAACCTAGGTGAATGTTGGAAACCTCGGAAGTTGGAGGGGATAGATGACGTCATTGACCAATAGTAAATCAAGATGGCGTTGGGAGGTGTGGTGGGGTGTGGCTGACAGAGCGTTAGTGTGTTTCTTGGCGGAAGTGGGGCTTAAAGTGGTGGGCGTGGTTTTGGAAGTGGGGGTTAAAGGGGGGCGGGAATTGGACGTTAGATAATCGAGCCCACTTTCAACCCCAAAGTATGGTACACTTTTCCAAAAAGGGCAAACCTCGGTTGAATGCGAAGTTGGAGGGGGGGGACATCATTGACCAATAGTAAATCAAGATGGCGTCGGGAGGTGTGGTGGGGGAAGGAATGGCTGCCTAAGCATTGATGACGTCATTGGCTTTGACCAATAGTGGCGGAGAGTGAACAGGGGGCGGGACGTAAGGGCAAACCTAGGTGAATGTTGGAAACCTCGACATTGGCCAATAGTAAATCAAGATGGCGTCGGGAGGTGTGGTGGAGGAGAATAATGGCTGCCTAAGCATTGATGACGTCATTGGCTTTGACCAATAGTGGTGCTTGACGGGGAGTGAACGGGGGGCGGGACGTTGACATTAGTTAGCAATTTTCAAGAATGTAATATGACACTTGAAATTTACATAATAAAAATACATGTTCAAACTTGTTTGAATGGACTTTGATCTTAAAATAATTTCACACGTGTCAGCAATTTTCAAGAATATGTTAATTTGACCTTGAAAAATATGATATCATCATCTTGTAACAAGTTCAAACTTGTTTGAAATAATTTTACATGTGTCAAAACACGTGACCGGATGTTAATATTTTTTTTTTTTTTTATTGAATTAGCAATGTAATATGACACTTGAAATTTACATAATAAAAATACATGTTCAAACTTGTTTGAATGGACTTTGATCTTAAAATAATTTTACACGTGTCAGCTATTTTCAATAATATGTTAATTTGACCTTGAAAAATATGATATCATCATCCTGCTACAAGTTCAAACTTGTTTGAACATGTTTAAACTTGTCTGAATTCCAAGAAAAAATAATTAGTTTGAATTACGATTATAAAAATATCAAATTACAACTTTTTAGTGGTGGGGATAATGCTATAAAAAGTGATGTACGTAGCTGTTGAAGTATCTCTTTTGAAATTCACCTTTGCTTCAGTTAGTTTTTTCTTATTATTATTATTATTATTATTATTATTATTATTATTATTTTTTTTTTGTTTTTGGTATATTTATTATTCTAAACTTAGTCTATATATTTTATACAAAAAACAAATATTACTCAGTTGTAAGTTAACTTTAGTGTTGAACGTTCGGTAACGTATATTTTGCTTAGTATTTGAAAATATAACGGTAAGTGTAAAATTTTTTAAATAATATTGTGAAACTTAAATATAATTTTTTTGAAAGATGGACACCTACGAACAAAATGTTATGCAAACGCTAAACGCGGTACCTCAAGGTGGTAGCACTGATATGATGAAGAAAGTGGAGAGAGCGTTGAGGCTCATCAAGACGGTGGAGGAAGCTGAGCGATGGATGATACTTAATAAGCAGAACATCCGCTTATTCAAAAAGATGTTGATGTTAAAGAAAGAAAATCCTCTGCGTCTTGAAGCTAATATTGGACTTTGTAAATCATACCAGCGGCAACTTCACCGACTGCGATTAGATTTAGTTAAACAAGGTGGTGGAGTCACCAAAAAACAAAATCGACATCTAATCTGGGAGACAATTGAAACCCACCACCAGGGCAGGGTGAAGACTGGTATGATTACAAATTTGGATTATAAAGATCCAAATATATTTTTCAACCGGGCATTTCCAATGTTTAGAAGACACGTTCGGCGTGAGCTAGTGAAGCATCCCCTCAAGGTAAGTAAAATTTAAGATTTATAATTTAAATAGTCTAATGAGATCTTGAATTTTATTTCAGGTGTATATTATGTTCACGGGCAATTTCATTAAGCCCACCACCAAAGAGGAGGATTTGAAAACTTTTATAACGCCGGCCAAGGAAATGTATCTGACAACGGACATGCAGGAGTGGTACATTGATCATGTCAAAAACTATTTGCTGAAAAAATTGGAAGAATTCCAGGAACGCGATAGCGGTTGGGCTCTTGACATGATCATAAATATTCGAGTCCACATGAATAAGTACTCTCCGATCACAGCTGGGACTTTTTGTGAACTACCACCAGTCATCAAAAATAAATTGGCTGTGGTTAATGTCCAGAATAAAGACCAACATTGTTTTCTATGGTCGATAATGTCAGCACTTTACCCGGTTGAAAGGAATCCTCAACGTTTAACTAAGTACCCGCATTATAAACATCATTTAAAATGTGATGGATTAAAGTTCCCCATGTCTCTGGATCAAATTAATAAATTTGAAAAGATGAACCCGCAGCTATCGATTAATGTGTACGGCTACAAAGATACGTTTATACATGGTTTGGAAATTTTCCCTGTACGCGTTAGTTCGAACACTGCGGGGAAGAAAATTCATCTATTGGCTGTGGAGAATGGGAACAGTCACCACTTTTGCTGGATAAAAAATTTAGCAAAGTTGAGTCAATCGGGTGTAACAAAACGCGAGCATAAAATTTATTTATGTGATCGATGTCTCAACTATTTTGCTACAGAAGTCAAACTCCAACAGCATTCAGTAAATTGTGGTGAGAAAGAAGCAGTGCGGGTACGAATGCCTGAAACTGATGACGAGCGGTTCGTTGAGTTCAAAGATTTCAACAGCAAGGAACGTGTTGAGTATATGGTGTACGCTGACTTTGAGGCGTTATTGGTACCACAACATCATGAAGACATGGAAATGGATCATGGGTCTTATACAAAAAATATTCAAAAACATGTACCCTACAGTGTAGGTTACTATGTTCATTGTACCCATGATCCCAACCAATCGTTTTATAAGGCATACCGTGGTGCTGATTGTGTCAAGTGGTTTGTTCATGAACTGGAACAAGTAGCGTACTCATTAGAGCAAAAAATAAAACACGTTAAACCAATGTATCCGCTCACCGTCGAACAAGAACTGGATTTTATGTCAGCAGAGAAGTGTCACATTTGTGGTAAAGATTTCGTATCCAATTCCATACGTGTTCGCGACCATTCACATCGCACAGGTAATGCAGGTTATTTATTATTTTTTAATTTCATCTAATTTTATATTAATCTATTTTAGGTATCTACCGTGGAGCAGCACACCAATTTTGTAATCTGCATTATCAAGATTCAAGGGTGATACCTGTTGTGATGCACAACTTAAGTGGATACGATTCGCATTTTATTATTGAAGCTCTGCTGACGGAAATCGACGGTCAAGTTGATGTGTTGCCCATCAACAAAGAAAAGTACATCAGTTTCACAAAGCACGTCTCGGACATTCAATTAAGATTCATTGATTCCTTCCGATTTCTCGCAGACAAGTTGGAAAATCTGGCCTCATATTTAGATAATGATAAAAAATCCATTTTACATAAAGAGGTAAATGATAAAAAATAATTAATTTTTAATACAGGGTTGTAATTTGTTTTTTAATTTTTTATAGGTCAGTAATGATGAACAATTTCAATTGCTAACGAGAAAAGGTGTATTTCCATATGAATACATGAGTAGCTGGGGACGTCTCCAAGAGACAAAATTACCACCAAAGGAGGCGTTCTACAGTGTGTTAACAGATGAACACATAACGGATGAGGATTATAACCATGCGATACAGGTATGGAACACATTCAATTTACATACACTAGGTGATTATTCAGACCTGTATATGAAAACTGATGTGTTACTACTTGCGGATATTTTTGAAAATTTCCGTAACACTTGTATTCATAGCTATAGTCTCGATCCTAGTCACTATTACACACTTCCTGGCTATACGTGGAGCGCCATGTTGAAATACACCAATATCAAATTGGAATTGTTCACGGATATTGATGACTTGTTGTTTATCGAGAAAGGAATCAGAGGCGGTGTAAGTCAATGTTCTAATCGCTATGCTAAGGCAAACAATAAGTACATGGAAGAGGGGTATGATAAAACTCAAGAAGATGTCTACCTTATGTATTACGATGTGGTGAACCTATATGGTGCAGCAATGTGTGGATACCTACCAACAGGAAATTTTAAGTGGGTCGACACACCAAACATCGAGGATGTTGCAGATGATTCACCAGTCGGGTACATTTTAGAAGTAGACCTTGAAATACCCCAACATCTACATGATAACTTTAGCGATTTACCGCCATGTCCGGAGACAACGAAACCACCTGGATCAAAACAAAAATATCTTCTGTCAACCCTTTACAATAAGACCAACTATGTCGTGCACTACAGGAATTTAAAACTGTATACACAACTCGGTGTTAAGGTAACAAAATACCACCGTGTGTTACAATTCGATCAATCTGCATGGTTGAAACCATATATTGATTTCAATACCGAGATGCGCAAGAACGCCTCAAATGAGTTTGAAAAAGCATTATTCAAACTCATGATTAATGCCATCTTCGGTAAAACCATGGAGAATGTGAGGAAACATCGGGTTGTGTACATACGAAAAAATTGGGATGGAAAACATGGTGTGAAGAAATTAATTGCCAATCCCAATTTTCACAGTATGATGGTGCTCGACAATGACGTCAGTATTGTTGAAATGAAAAAATCACAGATACGTTTCAACAAACCCATCTACATAGGCTTCACAATTTTAGACATATCGAAAACGTTTGTGTATGACTTCCACTACAACTACATGTACCAACGGTACAACCCCACAAATGTCAGGTTATTATACACAGACACCGATAGTCTAATTTATAGCGTGAGAAATACTGACGTCTATGAGGTCATGAAACAGGATATTAATCGTTTTGATACGGCTGACTATGCACCCGACAACATCTATGGTATGCCACTACGTAATAAGAAAGTCAAGGGTTTAATGTCCGATGAAAATAATGGTGATGTTATGCTAGAATTTGTCGGATTACGTAGCAAAATGTATGCTATTCGGGTGCAAAATAAAAAAGAGACTAAACGATCCAAGGGTCTCAAGAAGTCAGCTATCCGAAAACTTACTTTTGAGGACTATAAGCGGTGTTTGCTTGAGAACCGTAACTTTTACCGTGTTCAGCAAAGCATCCAATCCAAGCGACACCGCTTACATACCATCAAACAGCAGAAAGTGGGCTTATCACCATTTGACCAAAAACGATACATTACTCACAATTCATGTGAAACAAAACCATGGGGCCACTATAGCATTATTTGTTGAGTGTAAGTATTTTATATTTTTTGTTTTTAATATTTAGCTAATTTTTGCTGTTGTTTCAGAAATGTGTCCTGCTGTTGTGATGATCCTCAAAGTGGTTCGGTATTGTGATAGGTGTACAAACAATTGATAGAGTAGTGCGCATGAACAATTGATAGAGTAGTGGTGGGGGTGTAAAAAAAAAACTGATAGTTAGGTAGAATTATTGTAGAAAACAATTTAGTGTTAGTTTAAACATACAAAATGCAAGACTTTGGTAATCATAATAGTGATAACAACTGTATTGTTAATATGATTAAAGATAATTGTAGTTTAAGTACTTTAAACAATGTGTTAACAAAGTATTTTAAAACATTGGTTAATATGGCAATTAAATGTGGTCGACCGGAAACTTTAAACTACCTTATTGATAAGGTAGAACAAATGGACTTAGAAGTGAAATTTTCCCCATCATCAGACGATGAAGACAAACAAATTTGGAACTGGATTTTAAAAAATATCCACTCTGGACAAAAAGATGGAATTGTAGGACTATCCATTTTTGAACAATCTTACTACAGTGTATTTACATCAGACGAGTTATCCGACTATGTTCAAGTGAAAGAAATAATTGAAAATTATCTTATGAAGAAAGATGATGATGATGATGACAATGGACACTTTTCAGAATAATAATTATAATGTATTTTCGATAGTTTATAAATATATATTTTTTAAATATTATTATAATACAACTCTGTTTTTATACTTTTCAGAATAATAATTATAATGTATTTTCGATAATTTATAAATATATATTTTTTAAATATTATTATAATAAAACTCTGTTTTTATATGTTAGAGATAAAATTTTACAATAATTATAATATTTTTACAATGTGATATTTTTTATTTTTTTTTATAAATCACAAGTATGTTCACAAAAGCGGTCCACTATGACAAATTTTTGTTTGTTACAAGTATGTTCGCAAAAACGTTCCACTATAAAAGGAGACTTTTTTGTCAATATATGAATTGTGTAAAGAGTCGTACCCTAACCGGACTTTAACTTTGGATCCACGTTTAGCTAAGACCTTTTCCATTAAATAAATGTTCGGATCGTGAACTTTTTGTAATTCTTCGGCATAGAAACCACCCATTACTTGAGGAAAACAAATATAATTAAATAACAAGTTTATAATAACTTTATCAAAAATTAAAAAGCCGGAGTAAAATCGGCGAAAGTCGGAGCAAAATCGACGAAAACTGGAGTAAAACCGGAGTAAAATCGGCGAAAGTCGGAGTAAAACCGGTGTAAAATCGGCGAAAGTCGGAGCAAAATCGGTGAAAACTGGAGTAAAACCGGAGTAAAATCGGCGAAAGTCGGAGCAAAATCGGTGAAAACCGGAGTAAAACCAGAGTAAAATCGGTGAAAGCCGGAGTAAAATCGGCGAAAGTCGGAGCAAAATCGGTGAAAACCAGAGTAAAACCGGAGTAAAATCGGCGAAAGTCGGAGTAAAATCGGTGAAAACCTGTTTAATACTGATCTGTATCTGTTTAATACTGGTCTGTAGCTGTTTAATACTGTTTTTGACCTGTTTAATACTGGTCTGTATCTGTTTAATACTGGTTTTGACCTGTTTAATACTGGTTTGAACCTGTTTAATACTGGTTTTAACCTGTTTAATACTGGTCTGTATCTGTTTAATACTGGTCTGTATCTGTTTAATACTGGTCTGTATCTGTTTAATACTGGTTTTGACCTGTTTAATACTGGTCTGTATCTGTTTAATACTGGTTTTAACCTGTTTAATACTGGTTTTAACCTGTTTAATACTGGTCTGTATCTGTTTAATACTGGTTTTAACCTGTTTAATACTGGTCTGTATCTGTTTAATACTGGTTTTGACCTGTTTAATACTGGTCTGTATCTGTTTAATACTGGTTTTGACCTGTTTAATACTGGTCTGTTTAGAAAGAGGTTTTCAAATCTTACAAGCATCATCAATCAACCCATATAATATGCTCTTTATATGGAATATAATAAATCAACTTGTACTATAGATTAGATAAAAAAATTTTATTTAAAAAATTATAATTTTATATTAAAACAAAATACATAATCATCTAATTTTTAAATATTATTTATACTTAAAGTGTCAAATTACAATATTTTTCAAGGTTAGAATACATAGATGTCCACAAATCGTAATATTAAAACTGTGATTGCAAAATAATATTGAATGTCACATCAGTTAAAATATTTAATTATTTCCTATGATGGCTTTAAGTTATCAAAGCTTGCAGTTTATACTTTTTATATACCGTACAGTGTGTAACACTATTTTTGGATACATCATGGTTGATAATTCCTGTTTCATATTTATATGATCTTTTAGGTAGGGTGTCACACATAAAAACACTACAAAAATACGGAATTTTAAATTGTTTAGCATACGCACGTAGCTCCGTATCGTAAAGTGCTCTACGTGGTAGCGTTTCAATTAGTTTTTTGCTAAATATAATCCCATGCCTTTGTTGTACGGTCTTAAATACAAGCCTTTACCCATTGCTATAGCTTCCATTGTTTTGTTGTGTCTTTGACTCTCATTAAGTTGATCACGAGCACTTTTATAATTTGTAACGGCTTTAGCAATACCCGACGCTCCACCAGCCAAAGCGCCTAAAGCAGAGAGTCCTGCGAATATTGGAATTAATGGAAGTACACCACCAGACTTTGGAACTGGTATTACACGTGTGGGTGCTTTAATACGTTGACCTCGCACGGCTGCTTTTGCTATTTTTACAGCTGCTTTTAAGTCTGTTGGTTGTGATTTTTTCAATGCATTTCGTGCCTTTCGCACTGATGCTGTAAAGTTTATAGTTTTCTTTGTCTTTTTCGTCTTTTTCTTTTTTAATCCCATACCAAGGGAAGTTTTTGTATTCATGGCGCCTGTAACGAATAAAGCGGATGCTTTTTCACCAATTGTTGAATCAGATGCTTTGGCACGTTTGCAAGCGGCTTCAGCTAATTGTTTATCTGCTAGATGACGCTCCTTTAAGTCTTTACTTTTTGAATATGCTATATCATGTACCATACAAGCCTGATCCAATGCGTTTTTTTGGTTTATCACCACGCGCTAATCGTTCTGCTAGCTTAGTTCCAGGTCCACAATATTGATAAGTTGGTATGTGTAACTCAAACGGTAATTTATTTATAAGTGTGTTAACAATACCTCTTCCTTTGTGTTGTTGCTTCTGATGTGACATACTACTAAATGATTTAAACAATTAAGTTCACATATATTTAAATGTTTATAAAATGGGTTGTATTGAAATTTTAGTCTTAGTTACATTAAAAATGCGTTTTCATAAACAACAACCCGCTCTGAGTGTTGAAAATTTAATACCAGAAAATACAGACACACAAACATATCATGGTCCTCTATTTTCAGATTCACTACGAACAATAATATGTGGCCCTAGTGGTTGTGGTAAAACCAATGTTATGTTGAATTTAATTTATGATGAAAACGGTTTACGCTTTGAAAACATTTATGTGTACAGTAAATCTGTTTACCAACCGAAATATCAATTACTAGAAGAGACTTTAAAATTAGTGGAAGGGGTTGGCTATTTTTCCACTTAGTGATACTAGTGAAATTCCTAGTCTGAATGAAGCTCGAGAAAAAAGTCTTTTCATTTTTGATGATGTGAGCTGTCATTCACAACAGAGAAGTAGAGAATACTTTAGTATGGATCGTCATCGAAAAATTGATTGTTTCTACCTATGTCAGAGCTACGCACGTGTTCTAAAGCATAACATAAGGGGCAATGTTAATTGCTTGGTGCTATTCAAAACGGATGAAATGAATCTAAAACACATATTCTACAATCATGTTGGCTCTGATATGAATTTTCAAAAATTTCATGATTTATATCGACATTGTTGGAGTTCACCAAATGGATTTGTTGTAATAATGAAAAATTTCTCTATGAATGCAGGTCGTTATAGGAATGGATTTGATGAATTTATTGAACTGTAGTGTCACCAATACTTTGTGTGTTTTTTCAGATTCATAATAATAATTTTTTTCTGTAAATTTTTTTTTAAAATGTAAATTTTAATCATTAATAAATAAAAAAAAATATTTATAAGATTTTTATTAAATAAAACCTTTATTCTAATCTCATAACACGTGTAAAATTATTTTAAGATCTAATGCGATTCAAACAAGTTTAAACATGTTCAAACAAGTTTGAACATGTATTTTTATTCAAACAAGTTTGAACTTGTAACAGGATGATGATATCATATTTTTCAAGGTCAAATCTATTTCAACATATTTTTGAAAATAGCTGACACATGTAAAATTATTTTAAGATCAAAGTCCATTCAAACAAGTTTGAACATGTATTTTTATTATGTAAATTTCAAGTGTCATATTACATTGCTTAATCATAAAAAATATTAATATCCGGTCACGTGTTTTGATACATGTAAAATTATTTCAAACAAGTTTGAACTTGTTACAAGATGATGATATCATATTTTTCAAGGTCAAATCTATTTCAACATATTCTTGAAAATTGCTGACTCATAATATTCTTTTCTTGGAATTCAGATTTGCAAATTATTATCTAACACGTTCAAGTGTCATATTACATTGCTTAATCATAAAAAAATATTAGCATCCGGTCACGTGTAAAATTATTTTAAGTCGATTAAAACAAGTTTGAACTTGTAACAGGATGATGATATCATATTTTTCAAGGTTAGATGTTATCTATTTCAACATAAAAAAAAAATAAACATCCGGTCACGTGTCTTGAATTTTATCATGTATATTTAAAGTGTCAAATTACAATATTTTTCAAGGTTAGATGTTATCTATTTCAACATATTCTTGAGAATTCTCTTTCTCCTGTCCCGTTAGATTTGGATATGAACCAGATATGAACTGAGAAATCAGAGTATTAAAGCAGATATAAAAACAATTTTATTAAAAAAATTGAAAAAATCAGAGTATTAAAGCAGTTATCAAATCAATTTTGTTAAAAACTTATAAAATCGGAGTAGTTTTTAACAAAAACTTATAAAATCGGAGTAGTTACCAGAAATATTCACCATTCACGAGGTGAAACTTACAAACCCAAGAACATATTTATTGAAGGATTACAACAACGAAGATATAAAGGGTGGTTTCTATGTTGAAGAATTACAAAAAGTTCACGATCCAAACATTTATTTAGTGGAAAAGGTCTTAGCTAAACATGGATCTAACGTTAAAGTCAGGTGGTTAGGGTTCGACTCTTTACATGATTCATATATTGATAAAAAAAGTCTCCTTTTATAGTGGAAAGTTTTTGTGAACATACTTGTAACAAAAAAATTTTGTCATAGTGGACCGCTTTTGTGAACATATTTGTGTTTTAAAAAAGGAAATGTATTTTTTAATATGAATATATATTAGACTAGGTTCATGAAATTTTATTGAAGCAATTTTTAACTAACACAAAACAATATAAAAATATTGTTGTAATACAAATGTTTTTTGATTCATGTTTATTACTCAAAATTACTTGATGGTGCGAATATAATTATCACAAACAAGGTGTATTTATAACCTGAAAATAAGGTGGTGAGGTCATTTCATAGATAAAACAAAACAATGATTAATTAAATTATAGGTGTTTTTTATTGTAAATACAAACACATTTTAAAAAAAACTTATCATAGACAATTATATTCATGTTTTTATTTCTATATACAATCATGATCATCACTATTTCTTCCACAATCACATCTGTCTATTTCATTACAATTTGTAACACATATCCATGGCTCGAACCATTTCGGTATATTTCCACCATCCATTTGTTGGTATAGCATTCTACAGAGAATTTCAGGATCTATTTGTTGATACCATAAAAACATTCTCTCATCATGTCTAGCACTATCACCAATCCATTGTTTTCGACGGATATCGTATGTACCCCAATTTTTTCTCAAGTTACTTCCATGGATAAGATCATCACAACATTCATTTAGTAATATTTCAAACTGATTGAAATCTCTTTTAAAGTAGTTGAACTTTTTCGCATAATTTACAAATAAGATTGCATCCAAACAATTTCTTACTATAAATGCAGCAATATGAAAGCAATCATCAACTTCTAAATAAGAATACCGTAATGTGTCGATTAACTTTGTAGGTATACTCCAACGACATGCCTCCATAAGTTGATAAAATTCCATCTATAAAAATATTTGGCTACAATTTTCTAAACAGATCTTATCAAACAATACTCACATTAAAATATTCTGGGTAAATCATCTCCGAATTTTGAAACAGATCAATATGATTTTGTAGCGACATTGTACCCCATAATTGTAATGAATTAAAATAAACACCATTTTTTACAAAAATATCCATAATTTATTTAGTATTATTTTTTTTTTTTTTAAATATCAAAAACATAAACTTTACAATTTTTTTATAACAATAACAATAATATATATATATATATCTTGCAGTAATAAAATTCAATATAGGAATGATTTGTTAAAAAAAATTTTGATGTTCTTGAACATAGTCATCATCACTATCACCATCGTCTTCGAATAGGCGCAGTCTCAGTTGGTGACTTCTTCCAATTTTCTCCTCCACCCTCAAATACCCCGGTTTTGTGTTAAATAATTTAATCATGTTGTCCGTCAACACTGCAAACCTAGATGGTAGAAAAACCCCCTCGTTTTCTGTACCATCTAGGCTTATATCCAGTAAAACTTTTATTGATGGCCCATGTATCGTTAGAATCCGCTCCATTTTTAGTATTTTTAATTTTTTTTTCAGTGGCAAGTCGTCCATTTTTATGCATGGTCGCACTAAACAACTATCTAATAATTTTAATTCTGCTCTATTCATTTTGATTAATATTATGAATATTTAATGAAAACTGATATTACCGTAATGTCGAGCGCCTTTTTTATATGATTACCACCACTCCAAAAATCCCCCCACCAACAGAAATTATTATCTAATCTCATAACACGTGTAAAATTATTTGAAGATCTAATGCGATTCAAACAAGTTTAAACATGTTCAAACAAGTTTGAACATGTATTTTTATTCAAACAAGTTTGAACTTGTAACAGGATGATGATATCATATTTTTCAAGGTCAAATCTTGTAATTTGATATTTTTATAATCGTAATTCAAACTAATTATTTTTTCTTGGAATTCAGACAAGTTTAAACAAGTTCAAACAAGTTTAAACATGTATTTTTATTATGTAAATTTCAAGTGTCATATTATATTGCTGATTCAATAAAAAAAATATTAACATCCGGTCACGTATCTTGAATTTTATCATGTCTACTTAAAGTGTCAAATTACAATATTTTTCAAGGTTAGATGATATCTATTTCAACATATTCTTGAAAATTGCTGACTCATAATATTCTTTTCTTGGAATTCAGATTTGCAAATTATTATCTAACACGTTCAAGTGTCATATTACATTGCTTAATCATAAAAAAATATTAGCATCCGGTCACGTGTTTTGACACATGTAAAATTATTTCAAACAAGTTTGAACTTGTTACAAGATGATGATATCATATTTTTCAAGGTCAAATTAACATATTCTTGAAAATTGCTGACACGTGTGAAATTATTTTAAGATCAAAGTCCATTCAAACAAGTTTGAACATGTATTTTTATTATGTAAATTTCAAGTGTCATATTACATCGCTGACTCAATAAAAAAAAAATATTAACATCCGGTCACGTATCTTGAATTTTATCATGTATATTTAAAGTGTCAAATTACAATATTTTTCAAGGTCAAATTAACATATTCTTGAAAATTGCTGACTAATGTCAACGTCCCGCCCCCCGTTCACTCTCCGTCAAGCGCCACTATTGGTCAAAGCCAATGACGTCATCTATCCCCTCCAACTTCCGAGGTTTCCAACATTCACCTAGGTTTGCCCTTTTTTGAAAAGTGTACCATCAAAGCGGGGTTACTTGAGGTCAAACTGTGCCAGGACCGCTGTGACTCTTCTACTGGTAGCACTCTGGGATAGTTATTTTATTTAAGTTTCTAAAATCGATGCAAAGCCTTGATTTTCTTCCATCTTCTTTTTTATATGCGAGTGTTACCGGTGATGCGAACGGTGAATCAGATTCCTCTATTAGATCGGATGCTAGTAACTTCTGTACTTGATCTTTGATTTCACGTTCATCTGGTATAGAACATTTATAAGGGCGGGCCGTAACATATTCATCTCTCATTAACTTTATTTCGGCCTCTCTAGACTTTACTTTACCGACATCAAATTTATTTTTGGCAAAAATTTTCTTGTGATTTTCAATAATATTTAAAAGTTCTACTTTTTTTTCATATCCATCTATGTGATCTAATTTAGGTTTGAACTGATTTTCATTAGTTTCTTCTTGATGGTAAATTCTAATATTTTCAGTGTTTTTCTCTTCTTTTTCATTATCATTGATTTTACCTTCTTTATTAAAATTTTTAACATCTTTATTATCTTCTTTCTTTACATCTCTATTATCTTCTCTCTTTACATCTCTATTATCTTCTTTATTGACATCTTTATTATCTTCTTTCTTTACATCTATATTATCTTCTTTCTTTACATTTTCTTTATCAAGATTAGAACTGATGGATTTAATTCCATCAGTTGTCCATTTAATTCATCCAGAATTAAATGCATATTTCCATTTTCATCATTTCAGCCTCATTTTCTGAATCAGATTTCGTTTCAATTAAATTAGATTCTTTTTTCTGAGCGTACAGTATTTTATTTCGGCATTCGTTAGAGGGATGAAATCGATTTTTCCAACCAAGAGCTTCACACATGTAGCATGGTTTTTTCAAGGGTATATCAATTTGTTTCTTTTTAGTCGATTCTCCTAATTTTGTTTTTTCATGCCGATTATCATATGGTTTATTTTCTTTCGAACGTTTATTATATTGACCATCTAGCTTTCGGAGTTCATTGTATAATTTTTTTATAGTGTTAATGTCTTCGCGATCTAGCTCATCTTGAACTTGAGATGGTAAACCCATTACAATCAAGTTTATTCTGGAACTCATAGTACTATCACTTTCTACTTCTAAACATAAATTTTCTTTTGTTAAAGCGTAATCGATCAATGAGCCGCCTAAGTATTTATAGGTATATGCTTTTCTGACAGCTGTCCAACCTTTGTCAATAAAAATGGAAAAAAATGAATTTCGCCATTCAGACCAATTAGTTAGACCAAATTTTTTCAAATTTCCTTCATACCAGTGTTTGGCCGATCCAGCGACAAAAAATCGTAAAGCTTCAATCATCTGGGTACCACTTTTTATTTTATTTCGGTCACATTCACTTTCAAATTTAGAAAACCACTCAGAAGGGTTTTGTGTTTTGTCATATTTATCAAGAACAAACTTCTTTTCTATATTTTGCAATTTTATCTCATCTTTGTCATTTAATTTTAATTCTAATTCCTTGATTCTTTTAATTAAAAAATTTTCTTCTTGGAGTTTTTCACTCACATCAAAAAAAACTACAGATTCCTGTAACGGATAGTTTTTGTAGCTAAGGTTTCCATCTTCATCAAAATATTCTTTTTTCAAATCCTCATCTAATTTAATGCCAATTTTTCGGAAACCATTAATCGGTTTAATAGCAGCAATTGCACTTTTAATGGTGGTTTTTGATGATAATACCTTATGTTCATATAAATTTTTATGTTCATCTGGTAAGCTAAACCATAACCGCTTATCTTCGGATAGTCCAGCTAATTCAAAATATTCATCGCTTCTTCTTATTAAGTGGACAAACAATTTTTCCATCTTAAATGATTGTAATTTAATTTGTAAGTTACTAATTTATTGAATAAATAACGAGATTGTATTTAATCCTGAAAGGAATATATTGACAAAATTATATAAAGGAATTACACTAAATTTACAAACAAAAACATACCTGAAAGGAATAAATTAAATTACAACGTTATTTAATAGAATGTCCACTAATAAACGTTTATGATTCTAACACAATATAAATTATAAAAATCTTTAGTTCAGGTATGTCAATTGAAACAAAAGTAAACAATTATATCACTATGGAAGTGATAATAATTTACACCTTCCCCCCCGAAGTCATTTTTTGCGAAGTAAAAGGTGACAGCTTACTGCTATGAAAATAATTTGATTCACTTCTTTTCTTGCCACAATCAACTTCATAAAACGAAGATGAAATCCGGCTTAATATTTTAAAAGGCCCAAGGCGAACTTTGTCCATTTTATTGCGATTTAATTTGTTCCCATTCTCTACGTACACAAGATCTCCAATTTCAAATTGAAAAGTTGTTCGATTTTTGTCAACTCTTTTTTTATTTTCCATAAAACTTCTGGATGAATTAATGAAAGCTTGCTGGCGGTCTTCAGCTAAATCACTAGGTGGTTCATATATTGGCGAAATGTTTGATTTCTTGCCTAGGAGCAGATATTGTGGCTCATAGTTAGTAGAGCTATGAATCGTTGAGTTATAATTTTCAACACATTCAGCAGCAATCGTAGGCCATGCTCGTTTATCTCCATCAATAATTTTACACCTAATTCTATTAACTAGAGTTTGATTTAAACGTTCGTTGAGACCATTTGAACTTGCACAATCTATGCTTGTAAAAACAAGTTGGATACCCCTTCTATTTAGGTAATTTTTGAGTTCTACGGAATTTAGTCCAGTATATTGATCGGCAAGAATCAACTTTATTTTATTATTTTTAGTGATCGGATGTATAAGATTTATAAAATCTTTTGCGCATTGGCTTTTTGTAGTAGAAATCCAAGCATACCTGCTAAAATGATCCACTAGTATGTGCATAAATTTCTTTATAGACTTATTTCCGGCAAAACCACCCACTGTATCTATGGACAATATTTCATAGGGTTCTGTTGCAGGTCCAATTCTTGACAATTTTCCAATCAATCTTCCTCGGCGAGTTTTACTTTGCCTACATGTCACACAGCCTTTACAAAAGTCAATGATAAATTTATCTAAATTTTTGAAATAGTAGTGTTGTCGTATTTTGTTTCTCATTTGTGCAACAAATGTCCATTTAATTTGTAAGTTATTAATTTATTGAATAAATAACGAGATTGTATTTAATCCTGAAAGGAATATATTGACAAAATTATATAAAAGAATTACACTAAATTTACAAACAAAAACATACCTGAAAGGAATAAATTAAATTACAACGTTATTTAATAGAATGTCCACTAATAAACGTTTATGATTCTAACACAATATAAATTATAAAAACCTTTAGTTCAGGTATGTCAATTGAAACAAAAGTAAACAATTATATCACTATGGAAGTGATAATAATTTACAGATATTATCTCGTATTCTACGCACGGGTCGGAGACAGTTTTGATTTTCCGGTAATGCACCCACAGATTCACTTCAGTACAGCACTCATTCAGACAATATATTAAAGAATATCTTACATAGCGCGTCCGATATGGATAAACACCTATAATTCGCAGGCTTAGTTTTGTCTTTTTTTTTGTAAATAAGAACTTGTTGAAAGTCCATCCACCTACTCGGAGCTTGTTGTTTTTCGAATTGTGATGAAAAGATCCAGAGCATAATGTTCCCAGTTTTCTGGAAAGAATTTTAAATATTCCGCCTTCAGTTGATCTGTTGCCGTTTTGATCTTACGACGTTTTACGGATTCCCAAGCCATTTTCAATTCGTGTCAAGTAATTGGCGAATCTAAATAAGGTTGCATTACGTCCATTAACTTTATTTCATTGACCGGTTGGCAATCGGTGTTATAGAAATTTTCAAAGGAGTTTTGCATTCTTTATAATGAGAGGGATATTATATTGCAACACAGTGGTTTTAATTTTTGTGATGCGGTCCAAAAATCTTTCGACTTTCAAGTATTAGCTATAGAGTTTAGTAATTTATCCCATGTCTCTTTTTGCTTTGCTGCAATGGCAACCTTATAATGTTTTCGGCTAGATACGTATTGTTGAAATATAATGCTGTCAGAACATTCATTTAATTTTCCTGCATTGAAAGAGCTTTTGTCTTTCTACGAGTTTTCTCTGTTTCTTACATACATTGTCAACCTAGAGCTTTTCATTAAATATATTATACCGCACTACTCCTTTATTAATCGAATTTCCATTTCTTAGAACCAAAGTTTAGGAGTAAGATCAAAGACGTTAAAGAGTTCCATGCAGCAGATATTATGGTCGGATACTTCTGTTGTGGTCAATACTTTAAAATCGGATACAATATCGAAGTAGGACCAACTGAGCGAAGCCAGATCAACGACCGATTTTCCAGTGTTAGATAAGAAAGTGAACATAGCTGGTTGATCACCGGCAGATCTTCCATTTTAGAACATCATATCGTTTATTTCCATTGCGTTATTACGTTTGTCAAGTCCCCCCTCCTCGTTTCTCAATGACTTTATCTAAAGACATTCTAGAAGCTGTGATATTATTTGCGAAAAACTCATTCCCTTCGGCGCCGTTGAGGTTTCCAACACCACAGAAGAAAATTGAAATCTCCGCAGATTACTAGACAACTCGGGATTCTTTCTTGTAGTATTCGTTAATGTAAAATTTTTTTCCCTTTAGCTTATTTTTTCGAGTAAAAATTAGATTTGTTGTACTTTTGAAATGAAACGAAATTAAAATACTGGAACAGTTTTCATTCTCAGATATTTTGCCTATTTCCTGTGTCTCTTCGAGGGTACATTCCACGTTCAGTTCTTCTTTGAATATCTGCAAGATTTTATCTTCTAATGGTTGAGAACTATTACTGTTGAGAATAATCTTGATATTACTAGATGATTCAGCATCAGTTTCGGTTCGGCAGAAAACCTGCCGAACTTTCGGCCACACCGAAACTGTGCGTTTGTGCATTATCGCGTGTCGTTCGGCTAACTATGAGAGAGTTCGTGTCTACTGAGTTTGCCGGCCAGTCCCGTCTTCTTTTGTTAAGACTTTAAGTGTTGTGTTGTGTATGCGTTTCTTGGATTTGGTTTTATTAATTTACCACCAAAACATTGAAATAACTGCCTGCTATCGCTATGATTCATTTGCGTGTAATTTTCAGATACTTGTTTGTTGATTTTAACTCTTGATAAATAATATAAGTATAAAATGTTTACCTTAAGTACAGAACTTTTTTGAATATTAATTTTTTTTAATTATGATAATTTTGTGAAAACTTGTAAGTGTCCCAACTAATGACGTTATAGAAAACAATTAAATAATTTTCAAGTCAAATTAATTTATCTAAGGTTTAGATAAAAAAGAAAAGATAATGTATGCTTCCACTAGTTAAATCAAATTTTAATCCAGTGATTTTATTTCATTATTGTAGGCAAGTAGGCAAAACCAATTTTGTGGTTTTTATTAGGATATATTCTGAGTAACAGTTCGTATATTTAAGTAAAACATAGTTGTATATTTTCGAAATAAAACTAAAATTTTCTTTATTATAAATAATTAGGAGAATGTTGTCTCAATTTTTAATACGAATAAATAGTTAAATAAATAATTTTCAATTCAACTTCCATAATGAATATTAAAATTTTGTTACATACATTTTTATACCATGTATATGAAGTGTACCAAGGTATACTAAGTTTAATCCCAAGTCTGTAACGCTTAAAAATATTGATACTATGAACAAAATGTCAGACAGTTAATATCGGAAAAGCGTAGATTAAGAAGAATCTGGCAGCAAACAAGATTTTCAAATGACAAGAACAGTTTCAACAGAGCGTCACAAAACTTAAAACGATTGCTTGAAAAATTTAAAAACAATTGTATTCAAGACTTACTAGAAAACCTACCTCCAACAGAAGCAACGGATTACTCACTGTTTAAAGCTAAACGGTGAACGGTAAACAAGATCGTTCATGGGCAAAGGAGCAACAAAGAAAAAGCTGATGTTTTTGTTCAAGAATTGAAAGAAACATGTTCAATTCACTAGATGCACCAGACGAAGAAATTGAACAGTTCTTGAGTGCTTCTCTACAATTATCCCCACCAATCGAGGCTTTTTGTCTATACAAAATAAGGGCGGTAATTAAAACACTAAACTCAAAAAAAAAAAATCACCAGGTTTTGATCTTATAACAACTAGAATTATAAATGAGTTACCAAAAATGGGATAATCATGATTCTTAATATTTTCAATGCGATTTTGAGACTGGGCTATTTTCCATGTCCTTGGAAAATATCGCAAATAATTCTAATTTCAAAACCAGGAAAGCCAATCAACGAAGTCAAATCATACCGTCCTATCAGTTTTTTACCAACACTATCAAAACTCTTTGAAAAATTGTTTCTATATAATTTAAAGATTATACTGAATGAGTCGCAGATCATATCAGCCCACTTATTTGGGTTCCGTGAGAAACATTCAACTATAGACCAAATGCATCGAATAGTTAACACAATTAACAAAATCCTTCAAGAAAAAAAATATTGTACAACTTCATTTCTTGACGTCGGCAGGGCGTTCGACAAAGTATGGCACCCCGGCTTGCTCTACAAATTAATACGTAGAAGATCGGCATTTTCAGGTCAAAGTTCAGCAAGAGTTATTTGATCTGTTTACTATTCAATCTGGCGCCAGGCAGGGTAGCGTTCTGTGCCCAAATCTCTACTTGATATATACCGCGGACCTACCAGCCGACGGAAAAAATACTAAAGCTACTTTTGCAGATGATACTGCAATATTATCCATAGACGTGGACCCAAATATAGCTTCTCAAAGGCTACAAAAAAGTATAAATAAAATACAAAACTAGTTACAAAAATGGCGTATTCAAGTAAATGAAAAAAAATCAGTACAAGTAACATTCTCTTTAAGAAGGGAAAATTGTCCAGCTGTAAAAATGAACAATGTCAGTTTTCACAGGTAAACGAAGTGAAATACCTGGGAATTCACTTAGACAGAAGGCGTAATTGGCGCAAAAACATCTGGTCTAAGAGAAAACAATTAAATTTAAAATTCTCAAAACTTTACTGGCTGTTAGCCCATAAATATTAGTTATCATTAGACAATAAAGTGCTAGTGTATAAAAGAATTTTAACACCTGTGTGGGCATATGGGATTCAAGTATGGGGAACTGCTAGCAACAGTAACATCGAAATTATTCAACGGTTTCAATCAAAAGTGTTAGGAACAACTAGTGAATCTCCCTGGTACGTACGTAAAGACGACATTCACCGTAGTCTTGAAGTGCCCAAAATGCGTAAAGAAATTACGCGGTACAATGAAAGTTACTAGACTCGCCTTGAAAGACACCCAAATGTTGAAGCAATCAGTCTCTTAGACAATAGTGAAAGAGTAAATAGACTTAATAGACAAAGTGGTCTAGATTGAATATTTAGATTTATGTTGTAGTTTTAATTATAGTTTACATAATATAAACTGGATTAGGTGACAATCAGTGGGTTGTTGCCGTTCATGAGATATATTCATCATATGTATTTATTGTTCCTTTCGGAACTGATAATAGAATATTAGGATATCACTTATCGAGTGTGTGTTAGAGTACCAGAAAGCTGGTAAACCCTTCACCCCAAAGGTGCGAGCCTTCGCGCGTGAACTCAGGCACCAACAACACACACTCAACAAGGGTATCCTGCTCACTATCAAGCAACGAAACATTAAAAATATACGTGCACTAGCTCTCGCTCGGAAAAAGCTAGTTAAACGTGAGAAGTGCATTCGAGAGAACAAGATCTTTGTATCGAATCTTTCCCGTTAATTTGGGCATCCCATCTTCAGTAGAGCAAATCGATAGCTACTGGCCGTATTTATATGAAAAGTCGTTAAGATAAAAATATAGGAGCAATCAAACTGTTGGAAAGTTTCTGCAACGCGCGCCTAGCAGAACAAGCGGTCCCAACATGTGTTACCGCTGAGGGAGTATCCCTTGCTTTCAAAGGCCAGAAGAATCATTTGGCGCCTGGAATGGATGCTGTGTCCAACTTCTGGTGGAAACGTTTAACTTCCACACACGCACATTTTGCTAGGCACTTTACTTCATACATCCTTGGGTACGGGACCTTTCCAACGTATTTCGCGGAAGGACGAACAGTTTTGATTCCCAAGAAAGGAGACCTTTCAGTTCCGAGCAATTATCGCCCGATTACATGTCTCAATACCGTGTGCAAAGCGTTCACCTCCATTCTTAATGAACGCATACTCACAACCATAGAACCGGTTTGGCAGATGATATACGAGCAACGCGGCTCCAGACGAGGTATATCAGATTGCAAAGATAATCTTCTTGTTGACAGATGTATCTGTCAAGACGCTCGTCAACCTGAGTATGGCCTGGGTGGATTATAGGAAAGCATTTGACACTACCTCTCCCCAACTCATATTGGTGCTGCTCAAATTCTTGAAAACTCACCCCGATATCATCAGATGCATCGAAGAGCTGTTACCTTTGTGGAAGACCAAGTTTACCATTAGATGTGGTAAACGTGCCCGCTTTTATTCTGCATCTCCCTTATGCCCCTTTCCTTGCGCTCGCGAGAAGAAACTGGTTACCGTTGCGGTCCCCCGACAGATAGGAAGCATCAGGTAACTCATCTATTCTATATGGATGACCTGAAACTTTATGCTTCTTCTGAGAGCAGTCTATCTCAAGCTCTCAAAGCTGTCCATCAGTACACGAAGGCTATTGGCATGGATATCGGACTTGATAAATGTGCCGTCATTCATTGTAAGAGGGGTCGTGTCCCTGATTACGATGCAGACGTGCAGCTCACAGATGGAAGCATCGTGAAACATCTCGATGAAGAAGAGCTCTACACATATTTGGGTGTCGGTGAAAACCACATTCAAAGTGTGTCTACTGTCAAGGAAGCTCTTCGCGGCAGGTATAGGCACCGTCTTCGACAAATCTGGCAATCAGAATTGTCTGGGATCCATAAGATCCGTGCTACTAATATGCTTGCAATACCCATCGTTCTCTATTCTTTTGGTTCCATCAAATGGACAATAGAGGAGCTTAAGGAACTGGATAGAGGCACTCGCAAACTCATGAACGTCAATCGTAGTTTCCACCCACGTGCTTCTGTATCGCGTAATTACCTCCCACGCCAGTAAGGAGGTAGAAGTCTCCTATCCGTTGAATGTCTACATGATAGGGTAGTTTTAGGAATAGCTTGTCAGGTCATAAATAGTTCTGACCCTCTTATGGAACTCGTGCGCGATCATGAGTTACAGGGTAAAGGAGCATTCTTGTTTTCTGCAGCACAACATGCAGCGTCTAAATTGGGTCTTGCTTTTGATCCGTCTAATCGTGATCTTGATGACAACGTGGTCCTTCTCTCCAAATCTCGACTTGGTTGAAATACGCTCCCTCCTCGAAGATCATCGGAGTCGTGACCATCAGGGAATGTTCTACCGTCATCTAGACACCTGTAGTCTTTCCGTTGATCTTACGTTCTCTTTTTTTCGATCAGCTGGACTCAAGTCCGAAACAGAAGGCTTTATCATCGCTGCCCAAGATGGTGTGATAGCGACGCTAACTCCCCAAAAGTATGTATGTAAGGAAGCAGTCTCCACCACTATGTGCAGAGCGTGCAAATCTCAGCCGGAGACGCTGATGCACCTCATCTCGGCATGTCCTTCTTATGCCACGAACACCTACATACATCGCCATAACGCTGCCCTCCGCGTGCTGTACTACTTCTAGAGACACAAATATGAAGTGGACCCTACGCCAGTCCTACCATATGCTCCAAGCGAGATCGAGTCCGTCGTCAAGAACGAGAAATGCATTATCTTCTGGAATTTCTCGTTCCCAACTACCAGGCAGCTCTGTGCTACTAAGCCTGATATAGTGCTCCAGGATATCTTATCTAAGACTATGTACGTCATCGAGTTCTCTGCGCCTGCAGAAACGAACATAGTCACGAAGGAGGAGCAAAAACGGACTAAATATCTTGATCTCTTACAAGAACTACGACAACTACACCCTGGCTACTCAGTCAAAATGGTTGTCCTCATTATCGGTTGCCTAGGCGGAATTCGTCCCACTCTCGAGACGAATCTATCTCAAATTCCGGTCTACAGGTCTCATCTTCGTCACCTTATCTCTTCTATGCAGAAGGCTGTCATTATAGGCACCCTTCGTACATTTCCAATCAGTTTTGCCCGAATTATAATACTCGGGAACGGCTTGACAATCTTGTTAAAAGATGAGAGATCGCCTCTTAGTTTTTTCGAGAAACCTAAGTCTAATTCACATAAGAAATAAAAAATAAATTTATAATATTTTTGCAAATTTTGGATTTTTTATTTCAACAGAATGTGTTATTTCAGATACTCCACATTCCTTTGCTATTAGAGAAGTTACTAAATTTTGGACAGATTTTGTGGCTTCTCGATTCTGTGATGGTCCCCTTCTTGATTAGTTTCCAAGTTTTTAGAGTTGTATTGGTCGGATTGATCGTCGGCCTGTTATACTGGAGTTGGAAGTTAATCTTCTGCGATTATTTATTAAGCAAGTTTCTGTTGTGGGTTCGTAAGTTACTTCTGATGATATCGGTTGTACTTGGTTGTGCTTGTTTTCACCAAAAATACAATTATAAAAATTGAATGTGTCTCCATTGCCGCCTTTTTTACATGGAATGAGACAATTAAATAATTTTGATGATAATTTGATTAATACTTTGATGATTCCATATTTGTAGATGTAATAAAATACTAGTGCTGATAATAAACCAATTCCACCATAACATGCCCATTGGTATATCGTACTTTCATATTTTATAACAAATGGTTTATTTAATTGCTTTTGTAAATTTTGATCCATTTGTTCCAGTTTGTGATGAGTATATTTGATGTCATTTAGATCCAGGTTGGTAATTTTTATAATTTATTATTCATTTTTATGTAAGAGGAAATATTTTGATGGATATGTCAGGTTGTAGGAGAATATTGGTCGTGGTAAGTCAACAGTTGTTGGTGATTTTCAGTAGTCCAATACCATTTATTGTTACATCATTGCCTTGCCCATCATTACAGAGAAGATTTTCTTTTGTGGGTTTTCTAAGGACGAATAACCATTCATTTTCTGATACAGTTTGCCAAATTTCAGGAACTGCGTTAATTGTTGTACTTTTGCATACTTTTGGAATTTTTTGATTTTGTAGACCGAATATTTCCAATTCGCAGACGTGGTCCGATCTTCTTTCCATTATTTCCACTTTGGTACAAATGTAGGTGAAATCTACTAATTTGCAATTGTCTATGTTTTTGAGTAAAACGAATTGACTTTTACTTCTACTAGAAATTATGCAAGGGTTATTCAATTTCTATGTAGGATAATGACCTTGAATTTTTATGAGGAGTGGGTAAAGGAAAAGTTTGATAAAGAGTATATTCCATTGTTTGTGCGAATGGAATTTTGATTAATACGACTAATAAATCGTTTTTCAAAAAAGACTTAGTTTCCATTATTTTGTAATAATTTTCTATGTTTTTAGGATTAACTTTAAGTGGCAATTGAAATTGTTTGATAGAATTTATTGTTCTATTAAACTCGTGGGGTTAATGATATTATAGTCAACAACACCATGTCGAACTAATGTTAGTGTCATGCTATATTGTTCTAGTTGCCTAAAATTGAGATGATTTAATTGTTTGATTAATAATAAGTGGTCTAAAATTTCTAATTGTAAATGGTCATTATTAGTAATCTGAGTAGAGTTATTAGTAAATGAATTAAATATTTGTACGTTTGCATTTAATTCGCATTCAGTGTCTTCCACGGTAGAAATTGTTTTGTTTAGAGTATTCATTGTTTCTGACAAAATTTTAATTTGATCCTTCATTATTAGATGTGTTGTCTTTCTGTCTTCGATTAATGAATTAATTGAGTTTGTATAAAATATACCATCATTAGCTGATGAAGTACCTACTTACCATTTTAATACATTTGAACCGGCATTAATTAAACCTCTTTTTTGTATAGTATGGCTATATGTTTGATGATGTAATTGTATAGACTTTAATAACGTTCTTATCTCTTGTATTTGTTGACTTAATAATTTCATTTGTAATATGCATGTTACTGCGTTAGAATTATTATGAGGTATCAGGTTACAGTAATTGTAAGATTTTTCATAATGTTTTGTAGCTAATTCTAAATTATTTTAAAAAATAGTAGTATTAGTGTAGTGGATAAAAGTTAATTTTTGGCTGCAGACTTTGGCTTCGCCTAGTTTCTAGAAAAATATGCCCGATGATTTCGGTATTTGTTCCACCAGTATTTCTGTCATCGCATGGTGTAGCAGTATTGATAAAATCAATGTTTTCCACATCTTCATCTGAAACATACAGTTTCACGTTATTCATGTCATATGTTTTTTCACACTATTTTATTTTAATTGTTACAGTATGTTTTTCAGGATTGACTTTGGTTATTTGGAAAGGACCTCTATATCTTTGAGAAAGTTTACCGGGTGCACATTGTCCTTCCTTAACTAATACGTAGTCGTTTATTTTAAAATTTCTAATTTTGTTGCTTGCTGATTTATCGTACTGTTGCCTATAAACTTGTTCTGATTGTTTCAAATAATTTCTAGCTACTTCTCGAATTTTCTTAACTTTGTCTTGTACCTCTTCTGAAAATTTTTCGTAAGTTTTCCCTGTTACTGCTTGGTTGAAAGACATTTTTATATTTGGTTCAATTCCAAAAACTAATTTATATGGAGTTTCACCTGTTGATCTGTTTGCGTGTGTATTGTATGAGTAGGTAGCCAAATACAACATTTCGTCCAAATTGTCCATTGCTTCGTTGACATATGAACGGAGGTAGTTTTCGAGATATGTATGCCTCCTTTCTAAAGATCCATTACTTTGCGGATGATAACAGCTTGTTGCCTTGTGCTTAATTGAAAAAAGCTTATTTACTTCCTTGAATAATGCACTTGTAAATACAGAATCTTGATCAGTGACTATGGCTTTTGGAAAACCAAATGTACTTGCGTATTTTAAAAAGTAAACCGCAGTTGTTTCAACTTTTCTGTCTTCCATTGGGAATGTTTGAAGGTGTTTAGTTAAGTTATCTTGAATAGTAACTATAAACTTATTTCCACTTTTTGTTAGTGGTAAGGATCCGACGAAATCCAAAGAAATTTCTTCATTGAAGTTCACTGCTGTTGTTGTAATAACTATTGGAGATTTTTTTGGTTTTGTTAATTGATTGAATATTTATTTTTCGGACAGGTGGCACATTTTTTTATATAGTTTTCGACATAACTTTTCATGCCTTTCCAGAAGTATTTCTGACGTAATTCTTGATAGGTACGAGCCTGTCCTGGGTCAAAACTATCATAGAACTCTTGCAGGAGTTTTAGTTTTTCTTCTTCGGTTCTTACAATAGTTGTTACGCCATTATTTGCTTCAGGTGTGCTGCTGGCTTCGCTTTGAGCAGATTCTTCGCCTGTTTCGATATACACAGTTTCTCGAGGTTCTTGTTTGCCTTCAGTCCTAGGGCCTGGTTCACCTATTTCAGCTAGTTCGTTGTCCAAAACATCTTGTATTTCGTTTTCAGAAAGATAAACATTACAATTTATATTTTCAACGGGTATTACTTCGATATTTTTTTTCAAAATGATGATGTAGTAAATTATTTTAATAATTATTACTTAATTTCTTATCTATTATACTAGGATGAACAATATTATTTTTATCAGCTGAAGTCAAGGACACCTCACACAATGTTTCATATAATAGTTTTACGTTCATATTATTTTGAATTGTATTTTTTAAAATAATTAATATTAGTGTTTGGGTGTCGTTTTCGTTTCTCATCACTTGACCGATATTTACGTTGTTGATGTCCTCTCAGGTGAAATTTTTTAAAATAAATGTTTTTAAGTTATTATTTATATTTAAATCTTTAGAAAATGGTATTATTAGAGTTTTTAAATTACTTATGTTGACCATGTTATTTATGTATGGAATTTTAATATTATTTTTTATTGTTTTGTCAAAATCTTCCAATTTTTTCGATTTATTTACGATGGGCATAAGAATTGGTCTACTTTGTAAATCTGTTGTGTAGTTGAAATTCCAAAAGGCGTACGTTGAAATTCCCAGTGGCCGTTCTCGACAGTGAATGCCGTATTTGGGATGTCTTCCTCTTTCACCACAATTTTATGACATCCGCTAGCCAAATCAAGTGCTGAATAGTATTGGTTACCTCCCAAATTACTAAGTATTTCATCTATACGTGGTATAGAGTAGTTATTGGATATCATTATCTAATTTAGTTTGCGATAATCGATTACCATTCTAAATTGTTTAGTATTTGAGTGTGGTGATTGTTTTTTATCCACAATCCACACAGTTGAATTATAAGGCGATTTGCTTTTTCGAATAACATTATTTTTTAGAAGTTCATTTACTTAACGTTGAGCCTCGTCTTTCAATGCTTTTGGTAATGGATAAATTTTATTTTTGATGGGCTCTTGGTCTTTTAATTTGATTTCATGCTGAATAACTTTTTTACAACCCGGTGAATCGTCTTCTAGTTTGACATTTACATGGTGTTGTAAAACCGTTTCAAATAATATTTTTTGTTCATTTGAATTTAAGTTATTGATTTTTAAGTTTTTTAAGATATTGTTTTTTCAATCAATTTCAATGTTATTAAAATTATAAACATTTTGTTTTAATACTGGCTCTAATTCTATAGTATTATTTTTATAATTAATAATTGCATTGTGTTTACTTAAGAAATCTCATCCTAGAATTCCATCACATGGTATATTATCCGTTTGAACTAAATAAAAATAATGATGATATGAATTTTTATTTTTATTCATATAAATTGTTACTAACCCACATGTTTCAACAAGACCTTGAGTAATGCCTTTGAAATTTATTTTTAAACTAGAATCTATATCTGTTTTGTGATTCGGATTTAAATTGTTTGTTTTTAGGATAGAGCACGTTGCTCCGGTATCAATTAGAAATAGAAATTCGTAAGTTTTCAAATGGTTGCTTGTAAATATTATTTTTTTATCATTTACAGCATTTAGTAGCTGGGTGAAGCCGACTCTTTCGATGTGCTCTGAATTGGGGCTTCTTTCAATCCGAGCCGTTCGAAGTTTAAATGTAAACTGTCTTGTGAGTTGACATGAGCTACTTTAGGATTTGGATTGTCAAGGTTTTCATTCCATTTCTTTTTCCTACATTCGTCTATTTTGTGACCTCGAAAGTGGCAAAAAGTACACTTTTTGGGCGAGTTATTAAAATTGTTTGATGGTGGTGGATCACCAGAATGTTTAAATTTTTTATTGCGACATTCCTTTGTTTTGTGATTGTTTCTTTTACAAATTTTACAATATTTTTATTTGTTTGAATATTCGTTTGTAACGAAGTTTTAAATTGATTTTGCATAGAGATAAAAGATTCTTCTTCGCTGGCTATGCTTAGAGCTTCATTAATTAAACATTAAAGTTTTATTTAGTTTTTAAAAATATCACAGATTATTATTTAAGCAAAAGCCTAAAATCGAATAAGTATAAAAACTCTTTTATTTGGAATTTTTTTGGATTTTTTAAATATCTGTTAACCGGAGTGGTTCAGAGATCGTTAATTCCGAAAATTTTACAGTTCCCAGAGTGTTATAGTTTATAATTTACTGATTGTTTGAAATTTAAGGAAAATTGAGTGATAATTGTTGAAACTATAAGTTTATTCTATAAGAACGAAATTGAGATGTCGGATAGCGAAGATTTCACATCTGGAGACAAAAAAAGATTAAGGGAGCAAGATGGCGGATCAGTTTTCAAGAGAAGTAAAAAAGTGTTGCGCTCACCCGCAACAAATCGTAATGAGGATGACATAAGCACACAGGAGATGTTAAAGATAATGCTATCTGAGATAAAGTAGATAAGGAGAGAAAACAAAGAATATAGAGAGAAAATGGAAAAGTTAGAAACGGAAGTGAAAGAGTTGAAAACAGAATTAATAGAAACTCGACATAAAATGGAAAAAGTTGAAAATAAATTAGAGCAATATGTAAAAGAAAAACGCAAAGAAAACATTATAAAGGGTCTTAAGCTCAACTCAGATAACGGTTCTCAGATAACGGAAGGCATAAAAAATTTCATCAAACAAAATCTTCAAGTCGATGTCGAAATAGCATCCGCCCACAGATTAAATGATGTGGTCTCTGTTGTGCAAATGGCTAGCTTCGAATCAAAAATAAAAGTGATGGAAAATAAAAATAAGCTAGGTAGTTATGCGGGGGGAAAGGTTTATATCGAAAATGATTTAACGGTGAAGGAACGAGGAATCCAGAAACAAATACGAGATGTTGCCAGAAATGAAAGACAAAAGGGAAATATTGCTAAAGTAGGATTTAACAAACTAATTATAAATGGCATAAAGTGGGTATGGAACAGAGAGATGGACACCCTTGAAATAGAAAACGCAGCTCCAAAAAAGTAGGAAATGTAAAATGCACAGACCAAACGATAACGAATATGGCAAGAAAAAATACAACGAATGAAAACATAGTAAGCAGAAATAAAAAATTAAGGAGTAAGCAACAAAAATGTGAAACAAAAAAATGTTAGTGGCATCATATAACGTAAGAGGGACTTTTGCTGAAGGTGAATTACAGAATCTAACCAGAATAATGAAGGAGTACAAAATAGACATTATGGCAATGCAGGAAACTAAACAAAAAGGTAATAGCACAAGTCAGATCGGCGATTACATATTTTTTAATAGTGGCGATGAGAATAGAATGTTTGGCACAGGTTTCCTATTAGGATCTAAAATGAAGAACACAATGGTTGATTTTAAGCCGATATCTGGCAGAATATGCATGCTACGAATCAGAAGCAAGTATAGAAAAATTAGCTTCATTAACATTCATGCTCCATCAGAAGACAAAAGCGAAGAAATTAAAGATGAATTTTATGGAAAAATAGATAGTCTATATAAAACCATTCCCAGTTATGATTTAAAGATAATGCTAGGTGATTTCAACGCCAAAATAGGAAAAGAGGATATATATAAGCCAGTAATAGGCAACCATAGCAAACACAACGAAACAAATGAGAACGGAAGAAAGCTGATCGAGCTGGCTATGGAAAACGAGATGAAAATTGTAACAACATTTTTCCAACATAAAGATATTCACAAGGGCACATGGATAATACCGGGTACTGGAGAGACAAACCAGATAGACCATATCCTAATTGAAAATAAGCATTTCACAACCATTACCGACGCTACGAGTTATAGAGGAGCTGATGCTAACACTGACCACATAATGATAGCAGCAAAATTGAGAATTCAGAAACCGAAGACAGTCAACAAAACTGTAACAAAAAGAATAAAATTCAACTCGGAGCAACTGAAAAACAAAAATAAGATAACTGAATTCCAAGAGGTAATTAATGAAAATTTACAATGTTATGATGAAGTCCTTAGTATTAATCAAGACTGGGAATATCTAGAAGGAATATTGAGATGGCAGGGACTACCTTACAAGGCCAGGCAAAGGTAAATAGGAGATCTTGGTTCGATGAAGAATGCGAAGCTGCAATAATAGCCAGAAAAGCTAGTAGAACAAAATGGTTGAGCAACAAAACAATAGAAAACGAAGAAAAGTACAAGTTTTTAAGGAAACCAGCGAAGAATCTATGCAGACAAAGAAAAAGATTGTTTCTACAGAAGAAAATAATAGATATTGAAGACCATTTTTCAAAAAAGCAGTCGAGAGAATTCTTCCTAGGTGTCAAAAGTTTAAATGAAACCACACAAAGGAACCCAGTTTTTATTAGAAACGAGGATGGGGAGCTCATTGGTGAAATTCATCAAAAGTTAAATCGCTGGGAAAGATATTTCTCAAACATCCTCAATAATAAGGAAGATTACACTGAAGAACAAGTCCATATAAGGGATCATCAGGATTCGCAAGAAATTCCCAGCTTTATGGAAATCAAAAACATTATTGCGAAACTAAAAAATAACAAGTCCCCAGGAGAAAATGGAATGACGGCAGAAATGCTTAAAGAGGGAGGTGATCAAATGCATAATAAGATTTATGAACTTATATGTGAGGTGTGGAAGCAGGAAAAAATGCCTACGAGATGGAATAGTGCGCTGCTATTACCCTTATTTAAAAAAGGTGACCGATCAATATGTGATAATTACAGGGGAATCGCACTGCTAGACATAACATATAAAATATTGGCTATAACAATAAAAAATAGGCTTGAAAATGTCATTGAAAATGTAATAGGGGATTATCAGTGTGGTTTTCGTAGAAATAGGTCAACTATTGATCAAATTTTTACTGTCAAGCAGATCCAAGACAGCAGTTGCGCGCAAAATCTACCGCTTCACATGCTGTTCATTGATTTTAAGAAGGCATATGACTCACTGAACAGAAGTAAGCTATACAAGGCAATGGATGAGTTGAGATTACCACCAAAATTGATAAGGCTTGTGAAAATGACCCTTAACGAAACCAAAAATAAAATTACGGTTGATGGCTACACCTCAAATGGATTCGACGTCAAAAAAGGGCTGAGGCAAGGAGACCCACTATCCACTACACTGTTCAACATACTCCTAGAATCTGTGATCAGAGAGAGCGGAATTAATGCATGCGGAACAATATACGACCACCTAAACCAATGCCTAGCTTATGCAGATGACATCACAATCCTTACAAGAACAAAGGAAAACCTTCTTGTCGCTTTTAAAAATCTTGAACGGGCAGCAAAATCGAAAGGGTTAATGATAAATGAGAATAAATCTAAATACATGAAACTTCGATCGTCAAGCACCCCATCGAATACGGAACAAGTACTTACAGTTAAAGTAAGCGACGATACGGTTTATAAGTTCGAAGAAGTTCAAAGGTTTAACTATTTAGGTGTTACTTTATGCAACCAATGTAACGAAACTCCAGAAATACAAGAAAGAATCGCCAAAGGTTCAAGAAGTGTTGGAGCCCTAAGAAAATTTTTCATTTCCAAAAATTTATCTAAGAGTACAAAAATTAGGGTTTATAAATCCATAATTCGGCCAACAGTTATGTATGGTTCCGAGTTATGGAAATTAAACCAAAAAGAAAAGAACACCCTGAATATATGGGAAAGAAAAATATTAAGAACAATTTTTGGAGGCAAGAAAGTGATGAATTTGTGGGAAAGAAGACCAAACCAGGAACTTTACGAACTCTATAAAGAACCCTGTATTACAAACGCCATTAGAGCGCAGAGATTGAGATGGTTGGGACATGTATTTAGATTACCATTGGATAGAGCAGCAAGGCAGGTCTTAGTCAGAGGAAACTCAGGAAGAAGAAAGAGAGGCAGGCCCAGAAACACGTGGTTAAAATCAGCAGAAGAAGATTTGGAAGAGCTAGGAATCCATAATTGGAAACAAGCAGCTGAGAACAGAATCAGATGGAGACAAATCTGCTCAAAAGCAAAAAATCTAAAATGTTAAAAAAAAAGAAAAGTTAAATTTTTAAAGTTTATAGTGTGTTACGTGTCTGTTAAAGTTTACATATTGTTATGGTTTAAAAGTTTGTAGTTTATCGTTTGTTATTTTGTTAAAAGTTAAAAATTTATAGTTTATCTTTTGTTGTCTGTTATAAGTTATAATCCTTTTCATGCAAAAGTGTGAAATAGTTGTTTTTTTGGAAAGTCTCTTACGCCACATAGTCATAAGTGTTAAAGTTTTCATTGTTTTTTAACTTCTGTGGACTGGTAGTTAATTAAAACCAAAATATGTGAAAAATTTATAAAATTTTTGATTTGTTAAGTGGCTGCACTGTATCATGTTATGTTAACGAATTGTATGAGTGTAATTTTTATGGTTACGTAAACGTTTTGATACAACATGAATATACGTTTATTTAACATAAATACTTATCTACGAAAAGAAGCAGAGGGAGACTAAGTCTCCACAAAAGCCATGGGCCTACTAGGCCTGTAGTGCTGCTATATATATATAAAGTTTTATGCCTTAAAATATTAGAAATTTCTGGCTTACAGTGATTTGCAAACCTACGTAAAGCCATTTCATTTATTAAAGGTAATTTGCCCACTAACATTGAGTTCGAAATGGTACTTTCTTTGATTTTTAGATCTGTGAAAGTATTTATTTCGGAAGAATTTATTTTGTTTTTAACTTGCGATGTAACTTTTGAAAAAATTAAAGCTGTGAGTGCCGTTTTTTTTATTTTCTTTTGCTATCGATAATGTGTTTTCCGCGTTTTTAAGAAAATGAGATAATTCTGAAGAATTTACGTTAAATGATGTGATCATTTGTGCGAGGAAAGTAATTGAGATACTACCCCTTTGTTGTGTGATATTACCATCATCAGATAAATCAGGAGACATGATTTCTGGGTCATGATTTTGTGAATCAGCGAGACTCATGATTTTTGATAATGAGGACAGGATAATTGTAGAAGCAAAAATAAATCAATTCGCCTACCTTATTGGTTTAATCTTGACTAGTCCAGTGGAGTAGTTATAAACTCTTAGTAGATGGTATTAATTCTGCTTCAGTTGATTTGGTTCGAAGATATCCAAAATTTTTACCAAACTGCTAGTTGTAACACCGTCTTGACCTGGGATTCTGGATATCCTGGCAAGATCGCCAATTTTACCGTGTCCCAAATATACTATACTTCGATGATTAATTTCCAATCACATTTGCCCGAATTATAATACTCGAGAACGACTTGGCAACCTTGTTAAAAGATGAGGAGGATCGCTACTTAGTTTTTTCGAGAAACGTAAGAAACGGAGCTTTAATTTAATCGTAAGTTCCGGTCGCGTTCGATTACTATTTTTACCGTCGATAATTTATTTTTGGTGTCTTTAATAATGCGCGTCGATTTATTAATAATTATTCTATCTAAAAACGTTTGTAGGTTTTGTTGAAATAATGAACAATTATTTTACACGATATTAGTTCTTTGATTTATTAAAACAAAATTAAACCAATTATTAAAATAATACAATAAAAATACAATGACATAATTTGAACTTGGCAATACTTGATTAGAACTTACTAAATTTTTATTTAGAACTGAAAAAAATTGATTGAAATGATTTTATATATACAAGAAATAAAGTGCTTATTTTTGCTAAGTAAGTAAATTCACATAAGAAATAATATATATATATATATATACATCCTGTTGAAATAAAAAATCCAAAATTTGCAAAATTATTATAAATTTATTTTTTATTTCTTATGTGAATTTAATTACCTACTTAGCAAAAATAAGCACTTTCTTTTTTGTATAAATAAAATCATTTCAATCAATTTTTTTCAATCAAGTTATAATCAAGTATTGTCAAGTTCAAATTATCTCATTGTATTTTTATTGTATTATTTTAATTATCAATTTAATTTTGTTTTAATAACTCAAAGAATTAATATTGTGTAAAATCATATACGAAAAAAGAATTATATATATAAAAGTAAAAAGAGAAACCAAACAATACACAAACAAACGAACAAAAGTTTATATTACCCAAACAGAAGAATAAAACTTTATAGTTCACTACAGCATCTGCCTTCGTTTTAAATAGATTAATTTCAGATAATTCACAACTTTTTTGAACATTTAGGATATATTCGGCACACATGATACTAAAATTATCTGCCAGTACACCAATTGTTCCAGGACTCCTCTAGAAGATGCTCAACTAACTCGATTCCATTGCACAACACGCATATTCTCTCTTTGTAAATTTTGGAACTCTCCCATCTTCTAGTGTACAACCTGAAGCTTGCGATCACTCTTCTTTCCTCTCATCTACATTCTCTCAGATACTTTGCGCCATTAATATAATGGTTAAGCCTACGAAATAAACTAAAATTTTCTTTATTTTGAGATATCTTTAAGTGATAACAGCACAGAATGTTCTCGTATCTGTTTCTTAACAGTGTGCTTATTGCAGTTATCTCCCGAATTGAATGTTGTAGGTTATTTGTTAAACCAATCTTCACGGAGGATTATGCATTCACATTATAAATTTTTTGTGCTATTCTGCGTACGTGTGTGGTAATTTTTGGATTTTTGAATGCAAATATCTTATATAGAAGAAATTTCTAATTGAATATAGACCGCTGATTTTGCTGTTGATTTAGGTATACATAGAATTTCTTTGTAAAAGTTTTACCATTTTTATCTGCTCATTGGTTGCATTACGTGTCAAACTTTCACAGCCGTAAGTTAAAATTGATACAACCCAAGTATCAAAAATGTGAATAATCACTTTTACTGGATAGTTCTTGTACCTCTATATGAACCTTCTAATATAAATCAACGCTCTTTTTACTTTGTGTATAGTATTTTTAATATGTACAACTCATTTACAATCATAGGTAAGATACACACCTAGGTATTTAACACTGCTTACATTTTCGATAACTACATTATCGTACACCAATAGATCATAAGCAGATTTGTTACACTCAGTACACCAATAGATCATAAGCAGATTTGTTACACTCAATACTGACGATCAGCGTTTTTGTTTTATTTACATTTACATGCAGTTTCCAAGTAGTGCAATAATTTTTTAAACTTTCTAAAGCGCATCGCATTCCTCCGGTAGCACGAGACAGAATTACTATATCATCCCCATAAAGGAGCATCTTTATTTAATTACCTCTAATTCTGGAAGCGGTCGTGTTAACCTCATCTAACCATTCAGTTATATTATTTATATAAATAAGAAACGATAGAGATAATAAATGGCACCCTTGCCTGAGCCTTTGATTCATATTTAGTTCCTTAGCCATTTGATCTTTGTTGATTCAAATACAGCTTCTAGTTCATAAATAGATTTTAGTGCAGACAACATGATATCAGGTATTCCTTTAGATGTTATTTTGGCTTTTTTGGTGTACAATTGGCCGATGTTGGGCGTCATTGGCAAACCTATATAATTAGATGGATCTTTAGCGTCACCTTTACCTTTAAACAAGTTTATTATCACTCCTGTGGCCCAACAACTTGGAAACTTGTTTGTGTTAATCATGAAATTAAACAGCTTAGTTAATACAGAAGCTATATTATGGTGTTCATTTTCGAGCTGAATACATCCATTGAACAAACCATCAATATCACCCGCTTTGTTGTCTTTTAAGGAAGAGATAAGGATTCCAATTTCATCTTCAGTTACTTTCATCACAACTTTGGGCCTCTGGTACAGCTCCATTCGTGTCCAATAAAGTTATATTATTCACGTCATAAAGTTTGCGATAATGGCCAAGCCGCGTGCTCTCATCTGTATCGATACAGTTTCTGGTTCATTGGATAAAGAAAGCTCCAAAGGAAAATGATTTGATTCACTTACACTTCCCACACTCATATTTAACCCTGCTTTCCAGATTCCTTTTGAGGCAAAAATGTAATCTATTACACTCCTCCCATTGTTGTTGATAAAAGTCCATTCACCATTAGAATCATCTTTTGTTCTACCATTGAATATAACGAATACATTCTATCTCACAAACTTAAGAAGTTTTTTCCCAAATTTATCTATACACATAACCTTACTACACTTAGGTTTAATTTTCAAGGCTTCTATATCAGTATTTAAATTTATATCGTTTTCCTCAACATACATTAAGTCCTGTTCTTACCCTATTCGGGAGTTAAAATCAACCCTCAAGATTATCTCAACATCCGGATAGCATTGGATCATATCACAAATTTCGCTGTCAAATTTTTCACAGAAATTATCGTTATCATAACGCGTAAATTCCGGTTGTGCATAAACCACGCCAATTAAAGCTTTAAAGTTTGTATTCTGAAATAAAAACCAAAATACGTCATTCATTCCACTTTGAATAACTTTTACATTCTTATGATATTAAGCCTGATAGAAAATCGTAATGCCTCCAGAGTAACGCCCTTTTTGTGCATATTTTTAGCGCAGTTTGAGATACATTCATACCCGTTAATAGAGAATTCATCAGCTTCACTTACTTAAGTTTTGTCCAAACATATAATCAAAAATTTATAAAATACTCTAACACATCAAGTTTATTAATTTTGTTTTTTAGGCCTCCAAAATATTCCAAAAGATTAAATTAATAACAACTATAATATTGAAGAAACAGGGGTAGCTAAAACTCATAAACCACGCAAGTTTTTAGCTGAAAGAGGGACAAAACAAGTTGAATGAATTACCTTACAACAACGTTGTATATTAAATAAAGTTTGTTTGGCTTAAATTGCAATTGGTAAGTATGAATTGCCGTTTTTTGTTTGTTTTCACCAGACAATATACAACATAATGTTATATGCATACAACATTTCGTTAAACATACAAAACCAAGTCAAGTGAATCTTTTATTAGTGCCCACTTTATCATAGCTCTTACATTAGTCTTCCGATTATTAATTTTTGCAGATGCAATTTCATCACAATATTGTCTTCCCCTCCACATACATCACGTAAGCTTCTATCTCTGGGCAGATTAGTTTTTGGGCCAATTAAATCTAAATGTCACGCATCTTCAGATCTCGGGCTGAGAAATCTTCCTGGACAACGTACTATATGTGGACTATATGTGATTTTCACGAATTGGTAAAGACTTTTCAAAGTCCAAATACACGGAGATACCTTTTTAACAATAAAATTTTTAATGGTAAGAATTTTGCCTCTGCTTCTGTTACTGACATCTTGTGAACTACCACTAAATAAATCTCAAATATTCCATCGATCAATTAAAATTGACCGTCATGTACCCAAATCACAAATAAATTTCTAGAGTTGGCAAAGGTAGAAAAAACGGCAAAACAGCAATTTATACGGAAAAAAATTTTTTAAATAATTTTATTTATACAAAAAATATTTTGCTTATTTTTGTGAGATCAAAGACGATTTACATGAATGAATATGCTAGAGGTTTTTGGGCCGACAAATGGCTCTAGCTCAGTAATGGAATTCACAAAAATAAGCAATATATTTTTTGTATAAACAAAATCATTTCAAAAAATTTTTTTCATTTCTTAGAAGATATTCGTAAAGTTCTAATATAATTTGTACAGAATTTTTGTCGGCCAAGTTCAAACTATGTCATTGTATTTTCATTGTGTTATTTTAAGGATCGGTCTAATTTTGCTTTAATAAATCAAAGATTTAATATTGTGTAAATAATTACTCATTATTTCAACAAAATCTTCAGATGTTTTAAGATAGAATAGTTATTAATAAATCGACGCGCATTATTGAAGACGCCGAAAATTTATTACCAACGGTAAAACTCATTATCAAAAATCATGAGTCTCGCTGATTCACAAAATCCTGCACCAGAAATATTTTCTCTGGTTCATCTGATGATGATGATGCAACACAAAAAAAGGAAAGTATCCCAATTACTTTCCTCGCACAAATGATTACATCATTTAACGGAAATTCTTAGAATTATCTATTTTTCTTCAAAACGTGGAAAATGCATTATCTATAGCAATAGAAAATCAATAAACGACACTCACAGCCTTAATATTTTGAAAAGTTTCATCGGAAGTTAAAAACAAAATAAATGCTTCTGAAATAAATACAGATTCAAAAATAAAATTAAAACAAGTATTTCAAATAACAGAAAGCCTAAAGTATTTACAGGAGCAATTAGAAACTTGGAGACAAAGGCCAAATGAAACCATAAAATAATTTTTCTTACGTATTGAACACATAACTCGCCAATAATTCAAAAAATCAACGATAGTACCACTTCGAATTAAGACTAGTGGACAAATTAGCTTTGATAAATGAAATGGCCTTACGTAGGTTTACACATCACTGTAAGCCAGAAATTTATAATATTTTAAGGCATAAACCTTTTATGTCAATTAATGAAACACTAAGCATAGCCAGTGAAGAAGAATCTTTTGTCTCTATGCAAAATCAATTGAAAAATTATTTACAAACGAATATTCAAACAAATATAAAATACTGTCAAATCTGTTAAAGAAACAATCACAATACAAAGGAATATCGCAATAAGAATCTAAATAAATTAGTAGAAGTCATTATTCAACACTTTAGAAATTCAGCACAAGTAAGCTTAAATCAGAAGGTTTATCTAGTTTTTTGGACAGTGAAATTACTGATTAGTTTATTTAAATCGGCGTAGCTGAGAAGCTATTGATTAAGTTTGATTTGATGACAACAAAGAGATGTTGCATGAATTTATCTATAATTGCGAGAACGTATTAGAACTGGTTAACGAATCCGATAAAATTTTACTTTTCAAAATAATAAAATCAAAACTAACAGGAAAAAAGAAACTTATGTCCAAATATCGGCAGCTAAATAATTTGGATAATTTTAAAAGTTTTTAAGAGGAAGTCTTTACAGAAAAGTGTTCTGCTGCACATTGGCAGCTTGAGCTAAATTCCTGCAAACAAATAAAATCAGAATCTGGCATAAATTATGCACAGAAAATATTGTGAAAAATTAATCGAAAATTGTACGGAAAATAAATATATATCCATTGATACAGAAATTTCGAACTTGCTTAGGCAGTAAGCAAAAAAAGTGTTCAGTAGTGGTAATTGAACAATTTAAAAATTACGGTAAAGGCAAGAAATTATAATACCCTTTCAGATGCTATTGAATTAGCTGTAGCTGAGGAACGCGAATTTCTGAGTGAAAAAGAAGCACCTAAATTTGTAAATTTTAATTTTACACCTTCTAAAAATAGTATCAAAAGTAATAACTGTAGTAAAATTGGCCATTATTCTTCACAGTGTTTTCTCAAACAAAAATTAGCTACTCAGTCCTATACTAAGCTTGAGGCAAGAGTAAACTATATTTCCGATATTTGCTTCTATTGTAAAAAAGGTGTCCACAGAATAGCTAACTGTATTAAAAGAATAAATAAAGAAAAAAGAGGTGATCCTCCTAAAAATTCTGGAAACTTAGTAGAGCCTTCGGTATACGGAACTCAGTCAAAGGAGGCTCGAAAATTAAAACAGAGTTCAAATTTGATACAAATAATATACAAAATTCGAAAACAATTGTTATGAATGTTAAATTTAATAATCATTCTAATTACATAAGTTCGAAAGCATTTGTAACTAATTATGCTTAGATTTTATTAGACAGACACTGGATCCAATGTTAGTTTAGTCAAAATTTCTGGTGTTAATTAAATGATTCCACTAAACATCAACTAAAATTTCCTTAAAATGCATTACAGATCAAATTGTTTATTTGTACACTAGGATCTTTAGAAGTAGCTTTTCGTAGTAATAATTTTATATTTCATGTCGTTGAAAATTCGTTCCCCCTAGAAGCCAATGGTATTTTAGGAATAGATATTTTGCAAAAATTACAAGCATAGATAGAATACAAAAATAAACTGGTTGAAACTAGATTCGGTAGTTTCAATTTGTTCACGACTTCGAATATAAAAGAGGAAAATTCTTCTTTTATAACAATTCCTACTAGAAGTGAACAAATTATTCGTGCAATCACCAACTCTGATGGTATTGGTATATTAAACTCAGAAGAATTAATTTCGGGGATTCGCTTAGCGAATTGCCTAACAACTGCAAGTAATAATTCGTGTTTAGTAAATGTTCTTAATATATCAAACGCAATGGTAAAGGCATTGGTCAAATTGATAATTATTAATCACACCAACAAGGGTTCGAATCTTGGCACTGCTCGTAACAATTTTTTTATTTCTGCTATTTTAAAATATTATAAGCAATAATTCATATACGACATAACAGTTGTAAATTTTGGTTTAAATAAGATAATTTAAATGAGTAACTTAGAAGGTAAAATAGACGCTCTAATCAGCAAAGTGGAAACATTCGAAAACAAAATAATGTTGGAGCTAAAAGAAATAAAGGGTGAAAATAAATATATAAGAGAAAAAAACGAGGAATTAGAAAATTTGCTGGCGGAACAAAATAAAACAATTGTTAAAATGCAAGTGGAAATGAATAAAAATAACATAGTCATTATTGGCCATGAAGAGCAGAATAAAAACGAAACGACACTGGAAGAAGAAGTGAATACTCTTTTCCAAGACCAATTGAATGTAAATATCAACAAATTAGAAATTGATGAAGTTTTTCGATTGGGAAAACATCCAAAAGCTCCTATAAAAGTAAAGTTCACAAGTTTTAAGACGAAGCAAGATATCTGTAAAAATCGTAGGATGCTGAAAGGAACAAAAATTTTTTTTAATAACGATTTGCCACGAGAAATAAGGATGGAACTAGGAAAAGAAAGAGCCAAAATGAAAGAGCAATTAAATTTAAGCAAAAAAAGAAATAAACCAGATCTTCAATCTTCTGAAGAAGGAGATGGTCAAACTTCAAGAATTCAGCCTGCATTCAAGAAAAACAGAGAAGTACAAAGTATTTCAAATTTTTTTCTACGATATTAGTAGGAAAAATTTAAGCAATAAAAGAAATTATCCCTATGTAGTAAATAAGTTTAAATTAGTTTTTTGGAATATAGAAGGACTTTTCCCTAAATTAAACAATTACGATATTATAAGTTATTTTAAAAAATTTGATGTTTTAGGTTTGGTTGAAACTTGGTCATCAGTATCGAGGTAGAAACCGAGGCAGAAACCCTGGTGGAATTGCAATATTTTATAAAAATAGTTTAGAAGGTAATCTTACAGAAATTTTAAGCGATTTGGATAACGTTTTGTGGGTAAAAATTTGTTTCAAGGACAGAAGTGTAATAATAGGTGTTGTGTATTGGCCACCTGAATATAGTGAACAGTGTAACAATATCCTTTTCGAAAAACTCGAAGAAGAAATTATAACGTTCTATCAAAAGTATCCAAACACGGAGATAATTTTAGGAGGAGATTACAACGCTAGGATAGGAGAAAAATCCGAATGGGATGACATGAAGTATGATGAATATAACTCTGCTATAAATTACATGGAAATAAACATCCAATGGAGCAATTTAACTAAACATAGGACAAGCCAAGATAAAACAGTTAATACATATAGAAAAAAGCTATTAGCATTCTGTGCGAGCTTAAACTTTACAATTCTAAATGGACGTACATCCGGTGATAGCAATGGAAATTGGACTTTTATAGCAAAAAATGGAAAAAGCGTTATTGATTATGTAATGATAACAGGAGGTATCGTAGAATCTACAAATATGCAAGTAGGGGAACAAGTAGTATCGCAACATTTTCCTTTAGAAGTAACGTATGATAACTGCCTCAAGAATAATGATACTGAAAAGGTAAATGGCATACGAATAAGTAAGTATAAATGGCTGGAAAATAAAAAGCAAGAGCTTGATATGGAGCTGGCTTCTATTGAGTCGGATCTGTACAAAATAGGCATCAAATCAATGAACGAAAATAATTCACTAGAAAAGGCAATTAAAATTTTTAAGGAATGGATAGAATATGTAGGGAGAAGCATTAAAGTCGTTAGGGACAGAAATATCGAAGGAACTGCCAAAAGCTGGTATGACGAAGAATGCAAAAGAAAAAAAATGGAGGTGAATAAAACTCTGAGAAAATAAAGACATGGGAAAACAAGAGAGGATGAGGAGAATTATTTGAAAATAAGAAACGAGTTTTAAAAAATTTGTAAAAGCAAGAAACGCGAAGCGGAGGAAGCCCAAATCAATGAGATAATAAACTTTATGGAATACAACAGTAAATGTCTTTGGTCTTACATAAAAGGAGATACCAAACCTTCAACAGAACATAACCTGATCATCACACAAGAATGGTTGGAACACTACGAGTCACTGTACAGAAGCGACAAAAGTCAAATATGTCCAGACTCAGAGGATATCAAGTGTATACCGAGAATAGAACAACTGGACTGTGCATTTAAAGAAGAAGAACTACGCGAAACTATTGAAAATTTAAAGTTAAGAAAAGCAACTGGTATAGACGGGATACCAAATGAAATTTACCAATGTAACAATAACATATTTAGTAACCAATCAAATTTTAATTTATTGAAAGACATCTTCAACAAAATGAGTGAACTAAAATATTTCCCTGAACAGTGGTCAACAGGAATAATATGCAATACATACAAGGGGAAAGGGGATAAGAAAAATGTAAACCACTACAGAGATTTAACTCTACTACCAAATATTGGGAAAATTTCTACAAAAATGTTATCAGTTCGGATACAAAACTGGATCATTGAAAATAATATTATATCCGAATTCCAATCAGGATTTAGGGCATCATATGAAACTATGGACAACATAGTCATAATAGATGCCCTTATGAAAAAATTTTTAGCAATGAAAAGATGAAAACTTTACTGTTGTTTTATTGACTTAACAAAAGCTTTTGACTCAGTCGACCGAAACATGCTATGGCATAAACTGAAAAATAGGAATTTCAAGTAAAATGTTAAAAATAATTAAGTCAATTTACACCAGCGCGAGCTGCTGTACTAAAATAAACTCTTTCACCGTGTCAAAAAGCATCGAAACCTCAAAAGGACTGAGACAAGGATGCCAACTCTCAGCGATCTTGTTCATACTGTTTATGAATGACCTACCTGATGCCCTAGAAGAAGTTGATACAATAGCACCTTGTATTAAAAACTATGAAATCAAAATCTTAATGTATGCTGATGATAAAGTGCTATTTTCTGAATCGCCAGGTGGCATGAATCGGGCATTAAATACAGTCTCTGAATATTTCGATACGTGGAGTCTAACAATAAACGCCCAGAAAACCAAACTGATAGTCATAAGCAAAGGAAGTAGGGCAAGCAAAAAAGAAATGTTTCTCATTGGAGAAAAGAAAATCGAAATAGTTAATAAATTTAAATACTTAGGAGTATTTTTAACACATAATGGTAGCTGAAAATTTCATCAACAACAAATGATACTTAAATCGAAACAAGCCCTCATATATCTGAGAAAGTATATCTATAAACTCAAAAGCTTACCGGTTAAGATTATTCTCATGTTATTTAGTGCGCTGATTATACCCATTCTATCGTATGGTAGCCAAATTTGGGGAGCACAAAAAATAGAATATTAAAATGAAGTATTTTGTAATAAATTTTATAAACTACAACAAGCATGTCTTGCATGCGGATTAGAAACTAATATAAAAGAATAATTAAATCTTATGGAAATGACAGCTGAAAATTGCGAAAATTGGACAAGAGGAAGAATAAAAAAACAAGTGCAGGAATACTATCTAAAAAAAGTATTACACGAAGTGAACTCTATGGTATCAATGCAGATGTTTACATACATACCCCATTTCGAAACTGGCGCACCATATCTAAATATATTAAATAGAGACCAGAGGAGAATCCTAGCTTCGTTTAGACTAAACACTTACACCTGGAAAATGTACGAAATTCATTAGGAGACAAGATGTGTGTTCTATGTGGTGGGATAGAGTCTGGACAACATTTACTTATGGATTGTGAAGGTACCAGAGGAACAGAAAGAGATATGGTTTCTGCAATGGGATTGAATAACCTAAGGAACATTTTAAATGTTTCTGAGTATGATAAAGCAAAAGTAGTGACGACTTATATTAATTTCATGCAATCGAAGAGGAAAATTTTGTTGTTATGATGACCAGGTTTGATGCTTTAGACACATTAAAATTATGACAATTAGAGTCATTCTGATTTTAAATATAAAGAATTTTATGTTATTTATTTAGTTTAATTTTATGTTTCAATTTTTGTGTAAATCTATACTTTGTACTATTTTGTAACACAAAATGTAATTTATTTTGTAATGATTGATTTGATTTTTGTATATCAATAAAGAATATATATATATATATATATATATATATATATATATATATATATAAATTATATATATATATATATATAAAAAGCATAAATTGTGTGTTTTTTTGTAAAAACATTATTATTTGAAAATGGCTAGAACCAAGCAAACTGCACGTAAATCAACTGGTGGTAAAGCACCAAGAAAACAATTAGCAACGAAAGCTGCACGTAAAAGTGCACCAGCAACTGGTGGAGTAAAAAAACCACACAGATATCGTCCTGGTACAGTAGCTTTACGAGAAATTCGTCGTTATCAAAAAAGTACTGAATTGTTAATTCGTAAATTACCATTCCAACGTTTAGTACGTGAAATTGCACAAGATTTTAAAACCGATTTACGTTTCCAAAGTTCAGCTGTTATGGCATTACAAGAAGCTAGTGAAGCCTATTTAGTAGGTTTATTTGAAGATACCAATTTATGCGCAATTCATGCAAAGCGTGTTACAATTATGCCTAAGGATATACAATTGGCAAGACGTATTCGTGGAGAACGTGCATAAGCGTTTTAAATGACAATTTAAAAAAAAAAAAACAAATAAGAAATATTTTCGGTCCTATATATAGGACCAACATATATTATTAAATAAGAGTATATTATTTTTATTAAAAAATATATATATATATATATATATATATATATAAATTATTGAAATAAAATTAAACATTATTAAAATTTTGTTATAATTATAAGCGATTGCTATTTCTAAAAATAAATAAATTTCATAAAATTTATATTATTTTATATTCATTTGAAATATTAAAAAAACTTCTCGCTTTAAAGTAACCATGATATGAGTTATAAATGCAATAAAATTTTATACAAAAAATAATATTTATTTGTTGACGAATAATATAAAAGGTTTACATTTCTAAATAACATATATTTATATATGGTGTGTAAAAAAAAAGAAAAGAAGAAAAATAATTGATATTTTTAATATAAAAAGGCAACCGCACACAGTGTTCCCAAGCGGTCACCCATCCAAGTACTGACTGTGCCCAATGTTGCTTAACTTCGGTGATCGGACGAGAACCAAATTCAAATTCAAAAACAGTTTATTAATCAACATTTAAAAATACAATACATTACATACATAACATATATTACAAAACTTTTATTTACTATTATAGGTTATTAGCCTTAAAAGGCTTTCATCCTAACTTATTTTTCTTTCATGCAGATTGCTGTGTCGCAATTATGCTTATGATATTTAATTTATTTGTTTGAGCAGGTATATGTTAAGTTAATTTTTGTTGATATGCTCTTTACAGGAAAATTTTTAAAAACCTGTTTTATGTTTTAGGCAATAGCTGTGGCAAACTTATATTGCCCATTGCCTATGTGTTTTTGCATGTAAAATTAGATTTAAAAAGAAAAAAAAAATTTAATGCCTTGCGTGGGACTTGAACGCCTGCTTTCGGAGTGCCAGTCGGGAACGCTGGCACGACGCCACAGGCTCTTGTAAGGAATGGGTATTTTATCTTTATTATTTACTGTAAAATATTTTGTTATACATTATTTAAATATTTTGTATATATTTGTTTGTGTTTTTTGGTTAGTGAGTTTGACTTCACCATATTTTTGGTTAAGTAGCTGTTTTTAATCAACTTAGTGTAGAAAGAATGCGTTACATGTTTGGTATAGTCTTTGATTGTCGGTATGTCTGTCTCTCTATGTATGTCTTGTATTCTAGCGTATCTATCTTTGTTTAGTGTAAGTCGGAGGCATTTGTTCTGTATACGTTGCAGTCTTAGATATGTCGTGTCTGAAACGCTGTTCCACACAGGGGCTCCGTAGGTTATAGTTGGTCTTATTATTGCAGTGTATAACATTTTTTTATTTTTGGTGCTGAGTTTGCTGTATTTGTTCAGGAGTGGGTATAGTTGTCGTATACACCCATTTCCCCTACTGATCAGGTGGTTGATATGTGGGACAAACGATAATGTCCTATCAAGGTACACACCTAGGTACTTTACTTTGTGCTTGGCAGGGACTATGGCTACGCCGTCTACCTTAAGTGGATCGTAGATTTTGACATTTGTAAATTTTTTGCTAAAAATTATATGTTCAGTTTTGCTGTTATTTATTTTGATTTTCCAGTCCCTGGCAAACTTTAGTATCATATCCAGGTGTATTTGTAGTTGTTTTGTTGCCACCTGAGCACTAAAGGAGTGGGCGTACACGGCAGTGTCATCCGCGTATATCGCAGTTTTTGTTTTGGCAAATTTTGGGATATCATTAATAAAGTAGGTGAACAATATGGGCCCAAGTACCGATCCTTGTGGCACACCTGCTTTTGGGTGTCGGAGTTCCGATGTGCTGTTGTTTATTTTTACATAGAATCCCCTTCCTCTGAGGTAACTGTCCAGTAGTGCTATTAGCCATCTTGGGAAGTCATAATTTATTAGTTTGTAAATCAGTCCATCAATATATACCGTGTCAAAGGCTTTCTCAATATCCAGAAGGGCCATGGCCGTGACGTTACTTTTGTTAAAATTTTGTATTATGTCACTTGCTATTCTGGCAACTTGCATGCAAGTGCCATGACCACTTCTGAATCCGAATTGTTCGTGTATTATTATATTTTTGGACTGACTTATCTTGTTTATTCTTTCCAAAATGACTTTTTCCGCTATCTTGGACAGCGTGCTCAGGAGGCTTATTGGTCTGTAATTTTTGGGATTACTATGATCCTTGTTAGGTTTCGGTACTGGGATCACTATTGCCGTTCTCCAGGACTCAGGGAAGTATCCTATCCTCAGGATTGCATTTATTATGTACTGAAGTTGTACTATAGCTTTGGTGGTAAAGTTTTTGATTATTTTGGTGTCTATCCCGTCTTGTCCTGGGGCTTTGTTATTTGGGAGGGTTTTAATTATGTTTTTAATTTCTTGGGGGGTTGTGAGCTTTATTTTGGTGTTGTTTTGTGGTGTTTGTGTGGTATGAAAGAATTCATGTATTCTTCGTTTTATGTCCTCTTCTAGTGGAGTAGTCTGTTCGTTAGTCTGGATCTCCTCTAAAGTTTCACTTATTATGTCAGCTTTGTCTTTGTCCGTCATGTAATTATTATCGTTCGTGGTGATTGTGGGGATTTGTTGTCTCGGTTTTTTAAACGTCTTCGTTATTCGCCACATTGTTCTGTCACCGGGTCGTAAGTCCGTTAGTGTTTTTTCCCACTGTTCATTGATCTTGTTTTTAATGTTCCTCCTGATCATTTTCGTGATTTTGTTTATATCTGCTTTGAGGCCTGGTATAAATCTTTTTTGGTACAGTTTCCTCATCGCATTTTTATATTTGATTAAGTTTTTTGTGTTATCATCAGGGAGATACCTGTTATCAACTATCACGACCCGTCGGCTGTGAGCTTTTTGGACTTGTTGCACCCCTTTTGTGAAGTTATCTATTTCCTGATCAACTTCTTGGGCATTGTTTATTTTATTATTGATTTTTATTGTTGAATTTAATTTTTTTCTAAACTCTGCCCAATCGGTTGATTTATAGGAAGTGACAATGTGTTTGGTGTTGTCTTTATTTAAGTTTGTAATATTAAATATTACCGGGTTGTGGTCTGATGATAACTCTGGTATTGAGGTTGGGTGCGTGATGTTGTTAACATTTTTATTAATCACAAGATCAATGAAGGTGGGTGTCATTCCGTTAGTTGGAAAATGTGTGGGGTTGTCTGTGTGTTGGATGACGATGTTATTGTCGTTAGTGAATTTATGTAATGTTCGTCCGTTTGTGTTTGATACATGATTCTTCCATGCCGTATGGCGAGCATTAAGATCACCTATTACTAATATTTTGTTACCCATCCTGAACAATTTTGCTAGATCCTCCATGGGGAACTTGTTAGCGGGAGTGTTATACACTGCAATAATTTTTATATTATTTAATAGTTCGATTCCGACGCATTCTATGGATACGGAACCATTGATTTCAAATGTGCGAAACGGAATGCTATTTTTTATTATTATTGCTACACCTCCGCCTTGTGTTGTTCTATCTTTCCTAATTATATTAAAATTTCTAATTTTTATTTTATGTTCTCCAGATAATTTGGTTTCATTTATCATCATAATGTCCACCTTTTGTTCTCTGATGAACGATCTAAGTTCACCAAGGTTTTGGCGTAGCCCATTAGCATTCCATGTCGCACATTTTACGGCGGACATTGGCTAAAATTTTTTGTGCAAAAGTTGTTGAAAACCATGAATTTCTCTAATTCGTTTTTGCATTTCATAAGGTCATGGTTTAGGTCTTTTACATATTTTAGCATTCTTTCTACATCTATTAATTTGTTTAATGTGTCAAACTCACTTACCAAATTGTTTATGTTAGTAGTAGTAGATATGGATGTTGTTTGTGTTGGTGCTTGGCTGTGTACATGAGCGTACACTTGGGTGGGTCTATCATTTTGAGTGAATGGGTTTCTCATTGCCCAGGCATTTGTTGGAGGTAGTGGTGCTGGCACGAATTTTTGTTGATTTCTTACAGGGACCGTGTTTGTTTTTCTTCTCCTTTCTATCTGCTCGATTTTGTTGATATAAATTCGGCATTCTGTAGAGTTTGCCGGGTGGTTATTTTCACAGTTTGCACATTTTAAAAGTTTTTTATTTTCTTCCGTGTTTTCTTTTATTGTACAGTCACGGCTCCAGTGAGGTCCTGCGCATTTTAGGCACTTTGGGTTCATTCTACAGTTCGTAGTGGCATGTGACCAGGCCTGACATCTGTGACACTGGATAATTAGTTTGGCGTTCCTGTGCCTTTCCCAGGTAATTTTTACGTTGTACACATATTTAACTTCTTGGGTTAGTTGTTTTAGGGACGTGCTTTGTCCGGTGATCACAAGATATAGAGATCTGTAGGAGGATCTCATTGGATATACTTTAATAATGTTTGTTTTGAGGCATTTCTCTATGTCTTGCTTAATTTCCTCTTCGTCGATTCCTCTTGGTAGCCCGACCAATACGAAGGCGTGGTGTTTTTCTGTCCTTTCCGTGTATGTATGGAACTCCATGTTTTCGTTGTCTAGCATTTTGACGTAGTTTTTATATTCATTTGAGTCATGGATGAATAGATTCGTTTTTTTGAACGTGTATTTCA